>NC_084486.1:2665000-2790000 GCF_030035675.1 Rhineura floridana
CCATTCTCAGTTTCTGTTTGCATTAGCTCACTCTTTACAGCAGCCTCTCCTACACTGAATACACCCCTTGAACATGCCCACATGTTATTGGAAGCCAGGATTGGACACTCATTCTCCATTCTTTTCTGAACAGAGGAGAGGTGCAAAGAGCTTCTCTCCGTGAGCAAGCAAACGTGGGGGATGATATAGGGTCCCAATGATGTGGTGACTGATGGGGGCAATACCTGTACCATTGTACTGTCTCTTTGTTTGCTCTTTCAGTGTGACATTTTATGTTGTCACACCCCTCACAACAGCCATTTTGTGACTGGCACCCACAGTACTCTCAAAATTGCAAATTTGCCCACTGGCCTAAAAATGTTGGTGATCCTTGATTTAAGACAGCAATGTCTTGAATGCCCATGTGACATGCAATGTCATGGACCACATTATCATTCCTGGAAGAGCTACCCAGCTGGAAGCCAGCCACAAAATGCTGACCATCACTGCAAGCTTTTTCTACATACTTGGCCCCCTCAGGCTGAAAAAGTCTCTCTCTCTCTCTCTCTCTCTCTCTCTCTCTCTCTCTCACACACACACACACACACACACACACACACACACACACACACACCAGCATGAGGCAGTGGCCCTGTAACATTTTTAAAAACCATTTCTATTGGGCCCAGAGCAGAGCAGATGATATTCCCTATCTGTGCCAACAGCCACCTGCACAATTTGCCTAATGGAAGTTCTCAGCAATTCTCTATAGATTTTCCATCTTCTCTCTAGTCTGAAGAGTTATGGAGCCCACATAAACTGTTTGCCTTTGCTTTCTCTTGCAGCTAGTTGTCTAGATTGTTCATTTGCCTGAGCTGGCAACCTTTTCTTCACTGGCAAAACCGTATACAAGGGTCAGGTCAGGCAGACTTTAGGCTTGCAGGATCTACTTGGTTATTTTACTAGAACCCTAAGATCATCCACCCAGAGCCAGGTACAAAATAGTGGGTGAATGGGGGTGGGGAACATACTCTTACAGTTAAGGAGCGGCATGCATGCCTCTGAGTACATTACTAGCATAGGGACTTGTTTCCAGTACCAGAACTGTCACACAATTGTCTACTCCTTGTCCCCACTACCACACCAAGCTTTCTTCATTTCAGCAGCCTAATTTAGAAGGAGGGGGAGCCTTTTGTTGTGGCTATTTTAAAACAATTGGAAGTCAGGATTCCTTCCAGATCTACTGCAAATGACTCTGAGATCTACCAGTAGATTCCAATTTACCTTTGTTGGCCCACATCTACTGTACACTATTTAATTAAGAATTGTTCTGAGAGCAACAGATTCTGTGTACTCAGCAGCAAATTGAAGCCCAGTTTCATACCCCCTCCTGACTGATTAGTTATCAAGGATTACATATAGATAGCTGGCTGTCACCTTCAACAAGAGCACTCCCACACTGCAACATTTTGTTGCAGGTCCCACTTGTATGTAATAAAACTGAAACAATGATACACTTGAGTAATTATCTCAAAACTTCTAAAAGCATCGGCATTTGAAAAAAACTTGGTATGTGGAGTGAGAAATTGTGAGAATGGACAAAAGGTGTACAGAATGGACAGAGAATGGACAAAAGGTGTACAGAATGGACAGAGAATGGACAAAAGGTGTTAGGCTGCTGTTTATTTGCTTCCTTTTCCAGACCATAAACACTTTGTGCCATTGTGTTTTTGACCCTTCTTTTACAGATTGAAAGATCACCCAGTGAGCTTCCTGAATGAGTGAGGATTTAAACCCTAGTCTCCCAGGTCCTAGTCCAACAGTCTAACCAATACACCATACTGCCCTAATTATTCTAGTGGAAGTAGGTATCCTGTTTATCTCTAGATAAAGAAAAGGAGCCTACATTTTATTTTCTTGCATTTCATCACATTGTTAAATCAATTTGAAAATATTATAGAAAATTGCCGAGTCTCAGAAATTCCAAAGTAAGTAGAGCTATTATTGACACTATGATACAACAACGATCTGATCTAGAAGTCAGGCAGGTACATATGGGCTTACCCAGGTGCCAGAACAAATTCTGAATGTCTGTGACATAAGATCCCCCAGTAGCAGGTGCTGCAAAGAGCCTGAGGTTTCCAATGCTACACACACAACTCTCATTGAAACAGAGGCCTCATCTCCTGCGCTAGTTTTTGAAATCTTAATCATAGTCTATGCAACAATGATCAAATGTATCAGTTGCACCACAGAGAGCATCCTTTCAGAAGAGCCTTTTCTAATAACCACACACACCTGTGAGAAGAGGTATTATTATCACTGTCTCTGAGCAAATAATGGATGTCATATAATCAGACCACCAGGTGATCTTTTTTCCTGAGGCAAGACAGACAAGACGTTTTAAAGAAAGCACACACAGACTTTGGGCCAATTCACACAACCTTCTCCTTGGGCTTCTTTCAAACCAACTTTTTTGTGTCAGTCTACTTAGACTTGGCCCCGCCTCCAACTGATCAAAGTAATGAGGGAAATGATACCCAGTTGTGAGGATACAGACACACATGAGTGCCAGCTTCATATTCCAAAATGGATAATTATACATTATGATGGATCGCTACACGGCAAACCAAGCTGGAGGCACCACCATGTGTGTCCATCCTTCCATATTCATACTACAGACCAATTCAAACCATGTTGACAAACCCTCACTACACTATGAAACAAGAGTTGGCTTTTCATGTATTGCTCCATTGTTCCTAAAATTGTAAGAGGTTCCAGGAGCAATGCTGCTTTCGACAAGAAGGCACAGGAGAAGTATGGAGTCTAGGGATGTTCTAGAATTCTGCCAAATTTGGATTTGGTACTGAATTTTCCATTAATTTGCTTATTTGCTATAGTTGTGGCTAGGATTTTTATGTAATGATTTTCTGTGGCTATTTTCAGAAACGGATTTTTAAACATCTGTGTCAATATTTTACTGAATTTCTTTCAATTTATCTATATTTCCTTTAATGTATCTACATTTCCTTTCAAAATATCATTTTCTTAAAAATATTGATATTTCCTTAAAATATCAATATTAATATTATTTTTTCCCAAAGGGGGGGGGAATGTCATTGGTAAAAGACAAAGAATGAACTCATATCAATACCAGCCTATTAGGCCGACGGAATGCTTTCAAACCAGCACTTTCCAACAGAACCCATCTCTAATGCAGTCTCTGTAATACTGACTTTATGTACAAGCAAAGCATATGTAGAGGCAAACAGGATCTCTTGGCTCTTAAAAGACAGAAGATGCCCCAGAGAACAATGTGGGCATCCCACCTCAAATCCATCCTAGTGACAGGCTAGAAATTCTCAATGAATAACACTTCTCCCACCCCTCTTTCCCACTCACAACCTGCCAAGCACTCCTCTCAGACTGTACCCTGCAAGTCAATTGCCCATTCAAGCAACCATCCACAGCCATTAAGAAACATCATTCTTGTTTGTTCAGTCCCAGATTCTAATCAGGCATCCACTTTAAGGCAAAAACCTTCCAACATACTTATTCACAGTAATCAAAGAGCAAATTCACAACCGTATGAATCACTATGTAAGAAATGGCTGTCAGGGCGCTTGACTGCTCCACAACCTTTCATCTTTCATATATCAGTCATGCTTCTTAAAATGACACAAACCATCTCAAGCCATGTTTTCTCTGTTCACACAGTCTTAGGGCTAAGCTACACTTTACATAAACAAACTTTCATAAAAGCATGGTTTTGTTGGCCACTTTTATTTTAAAGGAAAAACAGGGTCCTGGGTCCCTGGGCCCCTGATCTGGATGCACTTTCAGGGACAGTCTGAGGGGATTTTCAGGAGCAAAGCAGCACAGCCCCCCCCCAGTTCAGATCACAATTCCATATAGCTACTTTTTTAACAAAATAAAAGAAATACATAAGAGGTTTGTGTGTTGTTGTTGTTGTTTTCATTACTTTTATAACCGTCCTTTCCTCCAAGGCGGCATATGTGGTTCTCCACCTCTCCATCTTACCCTCACAACAACCTTGTGAGGTAGGTTAAGCTAAGAGACAGTGACTGGCCCAAGATCACCCAGTGAGCTTGCTGCTTGAGAGAGGATTTAAACCCTAGTCTCCCAGGTCCTAGTCCAACACTGACCAATACACCACACTGCCCTAATTATTCTAGTGGAAGTAGGTATCCTGTTTATCTCTAGGTGGCTGTAAGCCTACCTCTAAACGATGACAAAAAGTAATTCACTAGATGCGGGCAAGATCACAGCCTCTTTCTGGATTAACTCAGAGACAGAGAGTAAATGCCTTGGAGTAAAATTCACTAATGTACATGGCTGTCCAGTGCCTCCCCTATTCCAGGAACTACTAACATTGGTGTAACGGCAGCATAATATAGACAGGGTCCTATGCATTCCCAGCAGCAATGCTGACAGCAAAACAATATTTTATTAATTAACAGAGAACACCAGGAGAGACTTCCACAGAGTCCATGGCAACACCACTGACACCCATCAATCGTGGTGTTGTGTGCCAACCACCAACCCCATAGCAGCCAAGCTTGGAAAGAGTCACAGCATTTTGGGCCTTACACTAACAAAGTCATAGCAGTATTATGGTTACACCAGCATAATATTATGGCAGTGCATTTGTGATCCCTCCTGCCACGATATCTTTAGTATCTGGCAGCAGGTCTTCAAGCATTGTGACCCAGTGTTCTGACAGCACATGGGTGGAGCACTAGCTCCATCACCTCATCATTGTTTCCACAGATACAGGAAGCTCTCTGCTTCACACAATCACCCACCACAAGTTGAGGGCACTGGAAACAATCATGGCGGAGGGGGGATCATGAAGTTTCAGCACCCACTGCCTTCTTCATATGTTGTCTGAAACCTGCATCATGATTTCTGAAGAAGGCTAAGGTCATTATATTCCATGCCCCTCCAGCCAGTGAAAGTCAGAGATAGGATTGTATTGTTAGTTGATATCCTGTCCTCCTCCAACCAGCATAAACTGAGGATGGCACTGCAGTATTATGCCTTGGATTAATGGTCCAAAAACATCGTGAGCACACATGCCCTTGGTGATTTACCAAAGGTGGCACAGAGAATTTGTGGCAGGATGAGAACCATGTATTTTACTGTTGGCTGCTGGCCCAGTTCCCATCCCTTGGAAACATTCCTCCAGAAACAGGCCTCTGTGCCCCTGTTGTCATATTTACAGGGAGCCTTTTGTGTTTGTGTCTGGAGAGTTGCTCTCTCCCCCTAAAAATTCTCCTGTTGCTCAGCTTTTCTTTCCCCCCACATAGCTGCTGAAGTACTCTCAATATGTTTAATGGGCCATTAACTAACTCTTTCCATGCTAGGGTTAGAATGGAAAAGAAGTCCTGAGTTCTGTAGAAACACCCAGAGGAAGGGGAGGAAAACAAGCAGAGGGGGCTGCTAATCCACACACACACACAGAATTGGCAGGAAAAGAGAGAGAAGATGGTTAAAGATTCAATGAGCTGTGCCCAAATATTGAAAAGATGCTTTAAAAAGGAAGAACCCTCCCCACAAAGAAAGAAAAATATCATGTTATATGTCCCTCAGAAACAACTATGCATCGTTAGACACCAGACAGAGCCACACACTTTGACCCAACAGAAGAGGGGTGCAGCCACATACCACAACTGGCTTGATTCACAGAGCAAAACACTCCAAATGCAAAAAGACACAGGAAAATAAAGAACACTTCATATATCATTTCAGCCACTCACACAAAATACATGCTATGATTTGTCGAAGTTATAACTAAGTCCTGCATGTATGTACAATTATAGGTGCACTATAACTGCAGCACAATGGCATGGCACACCTGCAAAGCCAAACTTCTAGCACATTGAACCATGCAGAAGTAAAGGAACTATTAAGGCTAGTCCTGAGCCGGGGTGCATGTAGGAAGTTCAGCTCTTCTCCAACCTTCTCTTCATCTTTGCCTCACGATCTACCCACTCAGCCCTGCCCTTGCCAGTTCCCAGGAGGCAAACTGGCACGCACTCTGTCGAACACATCACCACCTACTGAATGCCTGCAAAGTCATGCATATTCCAGGCGAAAATAATAACTGATGTTTGCTCCCTGGTAACTCATCTTTCACGACAAATTCTGCACGCAGAACACACTGCAATAAATAATTATTTATTTTGCATAATTTATATGTTCCCGATGGGATCCAGACTTTCAAGGAATGTGAAAGGTAAGTAGAAATAGAAGGAGAAAAGAGGATGCAGGTGGGTACTCAGGGAAGTGTGTGCAGGGGAACAGTTAAAGGCCCACTACTCCCCCCCCAAATGCCTTGCCATTTCTACACGCTCACGATCCTACAGTGAGCCCAGCACAAATAGGGACTATCTGTTGAGGCACATCCAGACAGGCCATCATCCAGACACTCTACCCATGGCAGCCCAATAGCACAGACCTCAACTGCCTCCTGGGACCCACATACTAGCCCTGGATCCCCAGAAGTGACAGTGCCAAACTCCCCAGGCCAAAGTTCAGCTGATACAGTGCTCATTTAGCAGTCCAAGGCCTCCCATCTATCTGATCTACTTGGGACGTGGAGGCAAGTCTGATGCGTGCTCCTGATCCTGGCCCAGAGCAGTTCTAGGGAGAGGCAGGCCTATCAGGCACTCTGCAAAAACCATCAGGGCCTAGCTGCTCAGTGCTGATGCAACAGCTCCATGGGGTAGCTTATAGCTCCAGCTCCTTGCCTAGCAGGCTGCCTGGAGCTTGGGAAGTAAATGGCAGTGTGATGTTCCAGCTGCCCAGTACTCAAAGTACGACATTTATTTGCAGAGTAAATGTGACTCTCCCACCAGAAAATGCCACTATTTCTAGCATTATGATTGTGTGGACTACGGTCGAGCAAATATAATGATCATCTCCATATCATGGCTTACAATGTGTGCCATATGCACATTTGCACACATTCCAGTACACACACCTTACCTGTGATATTTTGTCAACTTTTCTTCTTTGCTGGATAAGTGTCCTTGTATTCTGCAGCTGAAGCAAGGGAGCGCTCATCCAGCAATATCTTAATAAAAGTAGAGGGAATCTAATCCTTTTTCATGGTTATTGTAGGGACTCAATAACACATAATTTGCAACCAGGAGGAGCATTTCATAGATAAAATGTGATTGGGGGTGCAGAAGTTGATCATTTGAAAAAGTAGTCAGCCTCACTGTGATCTGAACGGCGATGTTAATAGATACTTGCTTCCATCTTTTTGAAGTTGTTCTGTTTCTAACACCCCTGTGCACACACAGGGCTGATACGCTCCTCATAGCCTCTTGTCTATAGGAAAGCCTTTGAAAAAAATCAAGGAGCAACTCAACCTCCAGAAAGTTGAGACAACACAAGACAAACTGTGCCATCCTGTGCAAGTACCAAGCTCCCCAAGCTAGAGGCCTGGGAAAGTTTAGACAGATACCTGCCCGGCTTGCTGAGAGTTGACATTAAAAAGTGCTGACAGCAGTAAGGAGCGAGGAACACTTTCATCTTGCGACAGCCTCCTCCTAACCAAAGGGTCAGTGCTTGTCTCTGCAGCCTTCCCCCGCCCATCAAAGCCTTCTCTTTCTCAGTATTTTATTAAATAGGGTCACAACCCACGTTACCATTCCACCTCCCACCATAAGCAAGAGCAAAAACACTCCCTAGCCAGGCCATCCCAGGGCTTGAAATGCAGGGACCTCATTCCTGCCGTCACCTTGAACTTTCTCTGCCAAACATCAAGGCAGAAGGGCACTTGTATATGGTCTTTTCCTCCCTACATTAATTATCTTGTTCAGTTGAAAGAAAAGTTTAAAAATGGAGCCAACTCCCGGCAATTTACAATGCTGGGGGAACAGAGGAGTAATTTGTGGCTCAATCCAATTTATTTATCCCCAGTCTTCATATACACAAAAATAAAAAGACAGGAAGGAAATGCTAACCTGGATTCATCATAACAGCTACCTGCTTGTCAGAAAGTTAGGGCATAATTTACAGGTCAGGATGGCGAAGAGAACATTTAAAACAAAAGTTCACATTTGAAAGCTGTTCTCTGAAACTCAAAGGCTCCTACATTGGTAAAATGCAATTATGAAAATAGGTGTCTGCATTTCAGGAGAAGAATTACTAAAAAAAAAAAGAATTCACAGGCAAGAAATCAGACATGGACTGAGAAATAACCACGATTTGATAGTCAACATAAAAAGATAACTGTTGCATTTACTTCACAAATGCATACTTGCAAATGTATTGTGCAAAACACAATTTGGGCATGTGGGCCTTCTTTGTGTATATTTGCAGGGTCAGCTCTATCGTTAGGCAAGGTGAGGCAACCCACCATAGACTGCAAATGTTGGTGTATCATTCACACTATTGAGCAGCCAATTAGTCCAATCAGCCTGTTGCAGAAGCAAAGGTTTCTCAATACAGGTCAATAGGAAGTCAGAAGAGTTACCTCGCCAAGATAGAAGACTTCAGTCAAGAAGGAAAGCCCTCCTGCCAATAAAACCCACATGATCTATCATTTATAAATGCTCTCCCCATATTAACTCAAAAGCCAGCAAAACTAACAAACCAAACAACTGTCACATGACCTGGAGGGGGGGGGCTAACAGCAAAAAAAAAAGTAAGTAGACTTCCTTCGGATTCCCCCCCCCCAGTAATTTCAGACGAAATCATGTGCTGTAGCTCCCTTAAAACAGGAGTGCTAAATTAAAAGCAAAGACACAGAAAAACAGGAAGGATTTAATAGCTTCCACAATCTGCCATGAACTTCTACCAAAGGGCCATACTAAAGGTCTCACTGTTGCAATCTTTAGGCACGGTAGAGTACTTCAGTGATCTGTTTTATTTTTGTGAGCTTGGGGACAGTTCTGTTCACATGCTCTCCCTCCCTCTCTGGTTTTCCTTCACAGTTCAACAATGGTGGGCAAATCAGGATCCATGCCTCCAGGGATGGTCTTGGGGTGCTGTTGTTTGGGGCAGAAGACAAGTACAGGATGCTCCACACTCCAGATAGCTGCCCTCCACAAGTTGGAGTGACATGAATAAGTGACCTGGGGCACAGAGCTAGCATGATGATCCCTGTAGTCCCCCCTTTTTTAATTGACTTGATGTCATGCAAATTTCTGAAGAGGGCTAGTAAAAACATCAAACTCAACTCCTTCTACGCTCTGATGCCGCCTTGGGTTCCCACTGGGAGAAATGGCGGGATATAAATCTAATAAATAAGTAAATAATAAATAAATAAATGTATCTGTACTAAACATACAAAGTAAAATGAAAGGGAAGCATTGTTAGGTAATGTGTTGCTGAGCCAAACACATTTCTCAGTCATAATATTACTAAGGGCCGCCATAACGACACAGTACAGCAAGACTTAATTCCTAAGGGACTGAAAGTTTTAAAAATCCACTATAGCCTATATACCACATCACTTATGGTGAGAAATGTTGCCATATTCCCTTTTTAAAAATCTGCTAAACCATCTGTTCCATATTCTATATAGCAGTAGTAGGAGACCTCCAGCCTTTCAATCTAATTCAAAATGCCAGGCCCCTCCAAATGGCTCACACAGCCATAACTCTGCCAGTCTCCAACCATGTGATGTCATTTGATGTGGCTTATCAATCATTTTGATATGCCCCACAACTTTCCACACTTTCTGTGGATTAGAGTTAAAATGTTATGTATTTTACACACATTTTACATAATTTCTGTACAATTCCCCCTAAAAAGTATATAACATTGCATCAAATATGTTTTTAATGTTTTCAAAATGGCCCCAACCACTTTTCTCTCAGGTCACACCCACCATCAGCATGCTGCTGCGGCCATATAGCTCACCAGTTGGCCCACCCCCGCTATCACTGTGACATCATGACACCATGATGGAGTGAGGGCTTACGAAAATATAATACAGTAACACAGAGCAGCTTGTCATCTCTGTACTGATGACATTGTGCTCCCAAACTCCTAATGATTGATCCCATATAGGTACATGGTGTCTATGTGGCCTTCAGTTGCCTCTTTTGTATCTGGGGTAACCGTTGCTGAGACGAACTTAATGTAATTCAAAATAAGTTCTTGCACATGTTTTTGGCAGCATCACACAGTATACCTGGTGTGCCTTACTAAGGACAAAAGTAGGTCTCCATTCTCTAAAATACGTATTCACAAATCTATTATATCGTATTGGAAAAGCTATCATCAATGTCCGATAAACACCATTAAGATTTACAGAACAGAGAACGCTGTGTACAATTTTGTAGATGTCTGATGCTGAGCTATTCTATTCTCTTAGCAATGACATCACAGGATCCACAACACAGTTTTTGCCAAAGATGCCAAAAGAGATGTTTAATGCATGAGGAACTGCAAGGCTTTCACCATTTGGTATACCAAAATAAAATCAGACCATAAAGGGGCAACTTATTCGCGGCAACTAACCTTTTCTCCTGTTAGGCATGCTGTCACTCAGCTTTGATTTCAAATGATGCCTACTGAATGTCTGGCTGGCAGATTTTCTAACAGGCCAGTAAAAGAACGTTTCTCTGCATGCGGATCAGACCAAATTGACTGAGTTGTGCATTATATTCTGTATTGCCCTTAATATAATGCACCGAGGACTCGGTTTCGTCTCCCTCTTCAGACTTCCTTAGAAGGTCAGTCAGGTGAGTTTAAGATCAGATGGTTGCTGGCTGCTGTAGATAAATTTGTCAGCTCTAGAGTAGCTTTATTTGCTTTAGCTGCAATAAAGATAGGAGCGGCCTTTTTGAATCATACTAGCACCAAATGTCATGAGGAGCTTTTAAATTAATTGAATTGTTTTAAATCTTGTTTATTTGTATTCTCAGGGTCTTATCCCTGTTTTATTGGATCAATTGTTTAGATTGTGTCTTGTGTTTATATTGTAATGGCCATAGGCTATAAAAAATGAAACTTGAACTGACTACTCTAAAAATCTGCTTCATTGCCATGATGCTAAGTAGGAAACCCAGTTTTTCCATGGCACACCATTACTATTGGTTAAAGACCTTAAGTGTCATTCAGGTATCACGTGCATTATTATACATGTGTAGATGAAGGCATGTGGCAAGTAACACTCCAATTATGAAACTATCTTCTCGGGAAAGTTTGCTTGGTACTCTCTTTGTTACATTTTAGGTTTCAAGTGAAGGTTTTCCTTTTCTTCTGAACTTGTTAGGGTTTTGTTTTTAATTATGTTTGTTGCTGTCTGTTTTATTTTTTTAATTTCCTCTGGTCAATTGGTGACTGCTGTTTCAAATGGTACACCCACGACTGATACAGTGCTGGTTTTATATTGGGTTTTATATTAATTATTTTCATGGATCTGTGTAAACCACCTTTTTGGCAGAAAGGCAGCTGAGAATTTTATAAAAACAAATTGAAGTAAGAAACATATGAAAATGTTATGGTTCACACGGAAGAACAGTGGTCCAAAAGAGAACTGCGAAGTATGGGAATAGCTGAGATTGTTCCTTTCTCCGTTACTGGGGGAAATATACTTTTAAAAATAAACTGGGAAGAGAAGATTATGCCTTACTGTTAAATGCTCTGTGCAGAGGAAAAGAAGGGACTTCTACAAATCATGACAAGCATTAAACAATAATTGAAATCTATGTATTCTATACTGCTTTAATTAGAAAGCCAAGCTTTTCATAAATCTTATTGTGGTATGTTTTATGACTGTGTTCCAATCTCTTTCACTGATGTTTTTAAGTTCCAAGTTTTAAGTTTCTGAGAGTAATAATTAAAGGAAAACTGGGATGATCAAAAGAAAGTGAGGTTTTTGGTCTCTTAGAAACTCATAATCACAGAAACAATTTTTCCAACATATTTTGTTTTTTGAGTGTGTGCTTTTCAATATCCAGAATATATGTGGAAAATATGTGTCATCCTTGAATGAAGCATGAACTCAGGACTGTCCTCCCTCGCAGGGTTAGGCTGAGAAACAGTGGCTGGCTCAAGGTCACCCAGTGAGCTTTCTAGCTGAGTGGGGATTTGACCCCTGGTTTCCCAAGTCCTTATCCAACACTCTAACTAGTACACCAAACTGCATAGGGGCAGTGGCGATCCCCATCCTGCTTGTTTCTAATGCAAATGACTACTATGATCAGCACGGCTAAAGAACAATCAGTACAAAGGAGAGAGTGATCACAGCGCCAGACCTCCACAGTTGTGTGTTCCTCTTCCTGGAGATGCTATTTCACTTGCTTCTGGTTTTTTCATTGGAACCACTGAGGCAAGTGCCATCTGGAAGCCAAGATTCCATCCAACAGGTATCCAGCAGAAAGAGCAGCAAAGAAGATATAATGGGATGTGTGATAGCAACAGACTCTGATATAAGTACTTCAATATTGCAAATAAGAACACATCCCCAGGTTTCTCTAGTTTCACCCCCACCCCCAAGCTTCCAGAATGTTCTGTTTAGCTAACTGTGGGCTGGTATTTGTGTAACTATTTTATTTATTTATGGACAATATAACAACTGCATAACATATCAGCAAAATATAGCAGAGGTCTTACAAAAGCATGGGGAAATTATGACTTTCTTTTTTTTGCAAACATTCATCCGGCCAACACCCAAACATCCCATTTCATGTAAATACCAATGACCCACTACCAAAGACAATCCAAAGGGGAAATGATGATGATGCCCAAAGCACAGGTAAGTGTACAGCTTGTTCCAACTCAATGTGCATTGTGGGGGGACAGCTCTCCCCATCCAGAGGTTGCTCATATATAGAACAGTCAAACATTATGTATGAATGGAAGGTGGCTGGGGGTGGACATTCCAAGCTTTTTCTCACCTTTCCCAAGGGAGATTTTTAGATCCATTTAGAAGAAATCTCATTAATCAGATTAGATTTAAACTTTATTTTCTCTTTTAAAGAGCCAATTTGGCATCCTCTTGTTGAGATAATTGCTCTCTTTTCTCCTGACATGAAAATTCATTATCAAGGCAAATAAGTGCAAACTGAAAACTAAGGAAAAGAAAAGAGGGTTGGAAATCCTCTTGCCTCTTGAAAAAAGATGCTGAAGGGGACAATGCAGGAAAAAAACCAGGAGTGCAGTGGTGACTGGGGCTGATAGGAAATGGAGTCAAAAAACATCTGGAGGGTGCCAGGTTGAGGAATGTTTGTTTATACAGTGCCAGCAATTTACACAGAGTTCTACACAGTTTCACAAGCAAAAGAGATAAGCTGTCTGAGGGAAGGACCTGCAATCTGAATATGACAGTGGGAAATACAACAGAAGGAGGGGAGGGGGAAAGAGTCATGGATACCTAGGGATGGTTATGTGTGTGTGCCAAGGCTTAACATTTGTAGGCTTGAAACAAATGTTCAGTTCAAAATGGGATCAGACACCATTCTGCCCTGCACTATTTGGGGTAGGTGGGAAATCTGGAAATTTAGGGTGCGAAAGTGCAGGGTTTTTCCCCTTTAAAAACTTTTCAAATCAGATAGCAACATTCTCTTGGTGGCTGGCTGACCCACCCCCATTCCATGGATGTAGCAATGGCACCCCCGTTAGTGTTTTATGTTCCCAAGCAAGAGCAAGAATTGAATGTCCCACAATACAATGCTGTACTATGAGTTTGTTTAACTAGGTACAATTTCCTTTGGTTTACAAACAGGAGAACAGATTTCTTAGCTAATATTGGAGCAAAACATTTTAGGAACACTTTTAAAAGATTGTCTCTGGGCAGAAAAGGAAGAACAGTCAAGCCTAATGGCAAGAATTAGAGTAATGGCAATTGAGAGATGGAATTCCACTTGGCTATAAAGAAATCCAAGCTGGATGAGGGCTTTCAGTCCCTAATATTCCAGTGCATTAAAGCAGGACATTGTGTTAACCAATTTATAGGAAAAACTGGTCTACCTGGGAACAGGACTGAATGTGAAAAGACCAGTCTTGACTTCATTCCTTGGTACAAAATAATTTATTATCTAAAGTGAGCTGTTGAATCTACAATTGTCCAACAGAATGAAATTTATGATCAGGTACAAAGGTAATCTTGGTAAATCAATGCCCAGTAGTGTACAAGATATACATTTTGAAATTTAGATGTCCTTTATCTATAAGTACAGGTTTGAAAGACATTTTTAAAGCCAATGGCACAATGCCAGAGAAAATGAGTAAGATGTATCCTGGCCTCTTGGCTGCTTGCTGGGAGTGTAATATGGTTAATGCAAATTCTATTACATATGCAGCAGGATGGTAATAAGGTCAAGTTCTTTTGAAAGAAAGTGCTCACAATTACAAAAAGCCACTGGGTATGCATTCCCTTTGACCCACCAATCATACAACCAAGATATTTAAAGGGGGGAAGTACATTTGAGAGATATGGAGGTAATTATGGCTTCATTAACAGCAACATTGCGATTGCAACATCCAGATATTACCTGATTCTCCAAAATAGAAACACAGCTTGCTACAGTTTGGATTTGAAACATCACAGTCATGCTTAATTTGCCAAATGTAACAAATTATTTTTATTTACTATTATCACATAAAAATAGAAATAATAATAATAATAATAATAATAATAATAATTATTATTATTATTATTATTATTATTATTATTAGAGTTCTTGATTTTAAAGGAAGCAAAAGCTGAGAGCAGCCATACGGATATGCTGGACTTCAGGAAAGCTGATTTTAATAAACTCAGAATAATGATAAGTAAGGTCCTGTGGCAAGCAACCCTAATGAGAAAAGAAGTCCAAGATGGGTGGGAGTTTCTAAAAAAGGAAATTCTAAATGGGAAGCAATTCCAATAAAGAAAAAAGGGGAAAGACTGCAGAAGAAGCCAATATGGTTTCACAAAAAGCTTAGAGATGTCCTGAAAACTAAAAAGGATACATACAAGAAGTAAACTGGAAGGAAGTCCAGGCCACAAAAGAAGAGCACAGACAAGTAGCACAGATTTGCAGGGGTGGCGGCAGGAAGGCTAAAGCTGAGAATGAGGTGAGGTTAGTGAGCAACAAAAAAGCTTTCTTCAGGTACATCCATAGTAAAAGACAGAAAAAAGAAATGGTGGTATAGCTGCACAATGAAGATGGCAAAATGATAAGAGATGGCAAAGAAAAGGCAGAAGTGCTCAATTCCTACTTTGGCTCCGTCTTCTCCCAAAATTTATTTATTTATTGAATTTCTTAGTTGCCCATCTGGCTGGCTATCCAGCCACTCTGGGAAGCGTACAAAATAAGCATACAGATACAATAAACACTAAAAATCTGTACACAAGATAATAAAGGCCTATGACCTTCCTGAGAAACGTGAAGTTGATGGGGCGGGATTGCAGCTTGAGATTGATAAACAAATGGTCAAGAAATACCTAATAACTTTGAACGAGTTCAAATCTGCAGGTTCAGATTAACTGCATCCGAGAGTATTGAAGGAACTGGCTGAAGAATGCTCAGGACCACTATTATCTTTGTGAAATCGTGGAGGATGGGTGAAGTGCCGGATGACTGGAGGAGGGTTAATGTTGACCCTAACTTCAAAAAGGGCGAAAAGAAGGAACCTGGAAACTATAGACCAGTCAGCCTGACCTTCAATTCCTGGGAAAATTCTGAAGCAGATTACAAAGCAGTCAATTTGTAAGCACCTGGAAAACAATGAAGTGATTACTAGAACCCAACATGGATTTATCAAGAACAAATCCTGCCAGACTAATTTTATCTCATTTGTTGATCAGGTAACCTCCCTGGTAGACTGTGGGAATTTTGTGGACATAATATATCTCAACTTCAGCAAAGCTTTTGACAAAGTGCCCCATAATATTCTGATTAGCAAGCTAACTAAATGTGGGCTGGATGGAACAACTATCAGGTGCATCCAGAGTTGGCTACAGAATCATACTCAAAGAGTGCTTATTAATGGTTCCTTCTCAAACTGAGGGGAGGTAATGAGCGGGGTACCACAGGGCTTGGTCCTGGGCCCAGTGCTCTTCAACATTTTATTAATGACTTGGATGAGAAGGTGAAAGGAATGCTTATCAGATTTGCAGATCAGAAAATTGGGAGGGATAGCTAATACCCTGGAGTACAGAAACACAGCTCAAGGTTTAGTGTGGAAAATAAACTGGATGTCTTTTTAAGACAAGGTCTTCAATTCTGAGTTTCTTTCTTGGACATTTTTTTCTTAATAATGTTATTTGTTATTTAGCTTAATTTTTGTAAATTGTATTGTTTTCATTGATGTATCCTTATACCTGTGTTTATTTTTCTTTGTAAGCCGCCTTGAGGGCCTTTGGCCAAAAGGCGGGGTATAAATAAATTTAATAATAATAATAATAATAATAATAATAATAAGGTGATCTTGATAGGCTGGAGCATTCGGCTGAAAACAACAGAATGAAATTTAACAGGAATAAGTGCAAAGTTCTACACCTAGAAAAAAGAAACCAAATAAACAGTTATAAGATGGGGGATACTTGGTTCAGCAATACTACATGCTAGAAGAATCTTGGGATTGTTGATTATCACAAGCTGAATATGAGCCCACAGTGTGATGTGGCTGCAAAAAAGGCGAATGCTATTTTAGGCTACATTAACAGAAGTACTGTTTCCAAATTGCATGAAATACTAGTTCCCCTCTATTCAGAACTGGCTAGACCTCATCTTGAGTACTGTGTCCAGTTCTGGACACCACACTTTTAGAAGGATGCAGACAAACTGGAACTTCAGAGAAGGGCAACAAGATGATAAGTGGACTGGAAACAAAGACCTATGCTGAAATGAGCATGTTTAGCCTTCAGAAGAGAAGAATGAGAGAAGATATGATAGCTGAAGACAGTACTTGACAGTTTGTCACACGAAGGGCCAGGATCTCTTCTAAATCATCCCAGAGTGTAGGACACGAAATAATGGGCTCAAGTTACAGGAAGAGAGATTTCGACTGAACATCAAGAAAAAATTCCTAACTGTTAGAGCAGTACGACAATGGAACCCATGACCTAGAGAGGTGGTGGGCTCTCCAACAGTGGAGACCTTTAAGAGGCAGCCGGACAGCCACCTGTCGGGTATGCTTTAAGTTGGATTCCTGCATTGAGCAGGGGGTTGGACTCGATGGCCTTATAGGCCCCTTCCAACTCTATGATTCTATCATTTAAAATCTGCACTGCTATTATTTCAAAATCTGCAGCAGTACACAAAAATTAAAATATATCCCCAAAATTTACTGTGAAATAATGCAATCCAACATAAAACCAGAACAATCAAAACTAACCATCAGCAGTAACAATAAGGAAAGCCAGGGGACTGAGCATGGCAACAGCACATTAAGAATTCTCGAAGAATCTTTGAAAAAGGAAGGTTTTTAACACTTTTTCAAAAAGACAGCAGGGATCTCTCTTGGATGAATGTTCCAGATCATTAGAGCTAATACTGAAAAGTCCCTAATCTAGCCTCCTTGTGATATCAAGTCCTCAGCAGGCTTCATCAGATGATCTCAAATGCCAAGTTCATACATAAGAATGCCATGTGTTAATCAGAGATCAATTTACAACTTTAAAACAAGGAACTAGCAAGTTGAATCAGGCCTGGAAATGAATTGGCAGATAGTGCAGATGCTTCAGAATTGGAGACACATGACAGTATCTGTCTGCACCGGTTAACAGGTGGGCCATAGCATTCTGCATTAATCTCCTGCAAAGGCAGTCCCATGTGGAGCACCTTATAATTGCTCCTAGGAGTCCAGTAACAGTCCCAAACTACTAACATGGAGTGTCACCCTGTCCAGAACAGGCATATCCCCAACTACCTTGTCCACTGTCATCAACTGTGTCTTATCTCTAGATTGAGCTTCACTAATTTCAAGAACAAATTCAAGAACTCACTGATTCATCTTGGATTTATTTTTAAAAAGAGAAAAGTAAATGCGGATGTCATCAGTATATTGATGACACCTAACCTCATATACCCTGACAATCTCAACAAGCTGTTTCATGTATATACAAAACAGCTTGGAAGGTAATATCAAAACTTGAGGGGACCCTGCAGGATAACTCCTTTGGTTAGGAACAAAAGTCAGAGCACCATTTTCTGGAATCTGTCTGGAATGAAACCACCTCGTCTAGCCCTCAGTCCTAAGAAACAGTCCGAAGGATGCCATGATCGGTAGTATCAAAAGATGCTGAGAGATCCAGGAGAATAAATTTGGTTGCACACTCCCTGCTTCTTGGGCTGTTAGCAACAGGTTTTTGTTTTTTGTTTTTTCTTACTGGATTTTCCTTGGAAAGGGTATATCTGGCTGAAATGGGAGAGGGGATATGAGATGCCATTTTGATGTCACTGTCATTTGGATACTGGGGAAAACAAAACCTTGCATGCATGAGAAGCGCCAGTCCCAGAATAAACACCCATATGAAAGCACCCTATGTCGTACTTTCTCGGCAATTGTCCACCTATATTTATGTTGAATTTTATAGCACTGTGGTCACTGTTCCCAAATGGTTCAACAACACTTACATCTCATACCAGGTCCCAGGCACCACTTCATTTTACATCTGGAGTCCCCTTCCCTCTGGTCATCTCCAGGGTGCAGCTGTCCCAGGCCTTGGGGGACCTTAGACCCCCACATTTTTGGGGAGCAGGGTCCCAGCAGGATCCCTGTGTCTCCAGCATCCCATGAACCAATCAGCATGAAAGGGGAGTGTGTTAGCCACTGGGAAGTGTCTACTAACATGCTCCCTTGTCCTTTCCTGCTGGAGCCAATCTGAGTGAGAGAAGGTGAGTTAGCCACTGAGAAGACTTTTCTCAGTACAGTAGGGCCCCGTTTCCCGGCATTCCGCTAATGTGGCGGCTTTCCTCCCCTCTTTAAAAGCCGCTTCTGCAGCATTTTCGCGTCATTTTCGCGCGGCGTGCCCCATTAAAGTCAAGTGGGTTCCGCCTTACAGCGATTTCCGCTTTACGGCAGGGGTCTGGAACGGAACCCGCCATATAAGTGGGGCCCTACTGTAACTAACGCTCTCCTCTTTCATGCTTATTCGTTCCTAGCAATGTCTGTTGTGGGAGATAGCATCAACAAGGATCGCATTCTAACCCCACAGCAAAATAAAGGGGGAGAGGGCTTGGCTGTGAGTAATATGAAGGGATCCTGCACTTCTGAATTTGCCACTACACTACTGGCTGCTCCAGCATAGAAGCCACTTCTGAGTGGATTAAACCTGCCAAATTTCTGACAGATAAAGTGCAGGGGCTTTCATGCTGGCTGCCTTTAAAGTTAATTGTGGAGAGAACTGATCTTGCCACTGCTGCCTCTGCCTCTCAGAACCTGCCTTGGGGACAACAGGAGTTTTACCACACTCCTGCCTCTTCCTTGATGGAGCGGATGGCACTTTATTGAAATTTGAAAGTGTGCACTGTTATAGTGCTTGTGCATATTATGACACTGTGTACGCAATACTGTCACACATGACACATACTTGCAATAAAGAACACAGACATGGGGTCAGACACATTATAGTACTACTCACAAACAGACCTCAGGGGAAAAATACGCGACTTAACTATAGCTTACAGCCAGAATGGTGTAGGAGGGAGGGATAAGGGGAGGAGAGTGACACACCTAATAATAAGTAACATTCAAGACAGAGCACACACAAACAACAAGATTAAATAATAAAAAATATTAGTGTAGCGTATTGGCCCTCCAGGCTTGCCATACCAGGAACTGCTGAGTCAGCCCCAGGCTGTGGCAGGTTCAGTTCCAGGCCTGCCTTACAAGCAGCACTGTGCTGTGGGCCTTGTTCTCTGTATATCGTTAGTTGTAGTAAAGTTCTTGTTATTGTTAGATCCTCTGTGTGGCCTCTTCCTTTATGATACTTTTCAATTAGTATGCAAGGGATTTTGGAAAGGGATGGGTCTGGATTGGAAAGAATTGTAAGGAACAACTGGCCTGACTTGGAATAAGGAGAAGTTTAGATCAGGAAAGCCAAAGGCAGGACTACCAAGTAGCAATCGAAAGATCGGTCAGTTTCGGTCCTCTCCTTTTCCCATTTTTCCAATCTTAAATTCAGTTCTGCACATTTCTGCAGCAATTTAAAATATATATATACTCATGAAAATTCCCCAGCATTTTAGCGTGAATTTCTTCTAATAAACACATTATTGCAGGCAGTTTTGACTAATCACATTTTTGCAAGCAATTTCTCCTCATCTAATGCATTTTTGTATGTTATTTTCACTCATATATTCATTTTTATGCACACTTCCCGCAACATAGCATTTTTGTAAACATTGGTTGCCAAACTGCATTGCAAAATTCAAACGAGTTTTGTTTTGGAAAGTGCAGATTTGATATAGTCTGCTTGAAATGTGAATTGAATCAAGTTTCTCACACATCCCTATTAACTAGACTCCACAACAATCTCTTTAAGTGTTCCAACTCCTCAGAGAATGAACCTGCAAAGAGCAAGTGGCATAATCCTGACATGTCCCTCTCCAAAACACTCTGATTGGAGAGGGTCCTGGTAAACTCACTCCTCACTGAAAGTAACCCCTCTCCGAAAACTAACCCCTCTCCTCTCCCTTGTGATAATGAAGATTTAGGGGGGGACAGGGGTTCACGTATCCATGTTTTTAACAGATTTGAGTGTGTGTGCCTCTTCATCTCCAAAGCAGGTCCAGACCTTCTGAAACACAGTAGGCCATTCCCAAACACTTTGGAGAAGTCCTGCTTCATTTTGGACAAGGCCCGAATTTCTCTGAAATGCTCCACTTTGATTCTGAATTTGGGTTTCATCCAAAGCAGATGCCTACCCCATCACAAACATGTCACAGGAGGCTACAGATGGTTCCAGGAAATCATAACTAGAAGATTATATCTGACTACTCTGAATAGCTCCACTGGGTATGGCACTCTACAGATTTATTTAAATTTTATTTATTTATTTATTTATTTATTAAATATGTATCTTGCATCCTGCCCTCCCAAAGGAGTCCAAGGTGGCAAACAGCAAAATATTAAAACAGTACAATTTAAAATAAAATAAAATAATATTTAAAACATTTAAGGACAATTTAAAAATGCCCAAAACTAAATTGGCAGATTCATCAGACCCTACTTCTCAAAGTGCCAAATTCTTTTAAATGCCCAAGTTAACGCTGGCAGGAAACAGTGATGCTCGCCCTGATCATATTTATTGTCCTGAGAAAATGTTTACCATGTAGCATTCACATGCCAGTATTTTCACATCACATAGCAGTTTATCATCTGCTCTTATTTCAGCTATATTTGATGACAGCACAAAAAGGGCCTCTCATGATTTTAGATGGCTCTGATTTTACGTATACCCACTCAACTTGTCACGATCTGCCATGCTCATCCACCCTTACAGCACAATCGCATAGCTGGTGTTCCTCCAACTGGACAGTGCCACTAGATCCTAAAGGTATGCCAGTAGTGGGAATCTATGCTTGCGTATTGCCAGGGTTATGTCAACACATCCCGTTCCCCACTACGACTGCAACACCCACTTGCATAGGGGCCACAAAGGAACAAATTACATTTTTCTCCGTATCTTCCATGTCTGCTAGTTTTGGTGGGCCAGACACACAAAAGGCGCTCAAGAAAGCTGCCACCACATTTCCCTTAGGTTTCCTCTGTCCCCAGACAGGAAAGATTTCTGGGGAGCCAAGCCAAATACATATGAGGGGAAACAAAGAGAGCATCCAGCCTATGCAGCCCTTCCCAGAGCCCAAGGTGGCTTGCTTTTCTTAGTCAAACTCCACTGATGTACACACATAAAATGATGCCAAAATGGTCTAGGCGAGGAATAATCCTTTCAGTCTGGCACAAATGCACACACAAACCTTGACAGCCAAATTTTAAGTGAAGGACAAAGGGAAAGGACGGAGTGGTACTTTAAGAAAATAAAAATAAAGAGAACATTCTAGTTCAAATCTATCTATCCTATAGCACCTACTTTATAAATAGGCTTCCAGTCTTCTCACGCATAACATAGCAGCATAGATGGTCTGATGGAAGTAAAGATTGACGATGAAGGACAAAGGACAACAGTCCTCTTTAAAGAGATCCTGACCCAGATGAGTCCTGATTGATAGATGGCTGTGTCAAGCCAATCATAGGTTAGTCACATAGATCAGAGAGAAGGCTTGACACCTTTTGGAAGTTGGGAAATGGGCTCTTCTGTTGTCATCTGTCCTGCACTTTGTGGTTTCAAGGGAACAAGAGACTCTAAGCACTCTTAAAGCAACAGGCTAGTCTGAATTGTAAACTACCTCAGATCTACCTCTGGTGATTGCACAAAAGAGGTGCTGTAAATTAAAGCATTCTCATTGAACTCAATGGAGAGTAAAGCTCCACAACCCCTTTCTCCACTCCCACAGCAAATACAGAGATTACTCTGATGTTTTTAAGATGTTTTTTAAAATGTTAAGATGTTTTGTTTTTAAGATTTTTTAAAAAGATGTTTTGTTTTTAAATATGTTTTTAGTGTTTTATCCAGGAGTATAGTGAGACAATTTTCATTGGGTGGGCAGAGACAAAAAGGGGGGGGGCAGAAGGATTGGGGCATCACTCACTATAAAAGAGGTTTCGGGGGGGAAAGTTTTCATAGGTAATGACAAAAATAAACCCTAATTTATGCACTTTAATTAGGAACTTTGACTTGTGACGTTTTCAAAAAAGCAAATAAATTTAAAATACATTATTTTCCACATGCAAAATATTTGTGTAAACTAAATAGCTGTGATTAGGAAGTAAATGTATATTGTGGAAATCATCCTACCACAATGATCTGAACTGTTAATAAAACTTAATGAACCGTGATTTCTCTGCAAACGTGTGGAGGAACTGTTCACTTGGGGTTGGATCTGGGTGTGGTGTAACAGCAGGAACACCAACACAAGATAATAGGTCACAGTTGCAGAGATGGCTGAACAAGAGCCTACCTCTGAACAGCTGGGCCCAGATTGTGGCTGAAAATAAGGAGGATGAACACTCTGTCAACTACACGCCCCCTGCCCAAAAGAGCATCCAGGAGATCCAGGAGCTGGACAAAGATGATGAGAGCTTACGCAAGTACAAAGAGGCCCTGCTAGGAAATGTCACCATAGCTGCTGATCCCAGCACTCCAAATGTGGTGGTAACAAAACTGACTTTGGTTTGTGCTCCTGCTCCTGCTCCCTTGGAGTTGGACCTCACAGGTGACCTAGAGAGTTTCAAGAAGCAGTCTTTTGTGCTGAAGGAAGGTGTTGAATATAGGATAAAAATCGCCTTTTGGGTGAACAAGGAGATTGTTTCGGGGTTGAAGTATATTTAGCAGACATTCAAGAAAGCAATAAAAATGGACAAGATTGACTGTTCACTTGAAATTCCTTCAAATATGTTACTTTCAAAAGCCAAGATTGCTAAGTTTGCTGTTCTCTGATGAAGCAGTGAACACCTGTATGGTGTCAGAGCATGCGTCCAAGTTGAGAATGAATTTTCACACACAGCTGTAGATGCATGGAAAGGTAACATTATCAATGTTATTATTTATTAAATTTATATCCCGCCCTTCCTCCCAGTAGGAGCCCAGGGCAGCAAACAAAAACACTCTAAAATATCTTAAAATCAGACTTTAAATATATTTAACAAAACATATTTAAAAACATCTTTTTAACAAAGCTTTAAAAACATCCTAAAAAGCAATTCCAACACAGATGCTGACTGGGATAAGGTCTCTACTTAAAAGGCTTGTTGAAAAAGGAAGGTCTTCAGTAGGCAATGAAAATATAACAGAGATGGCGCCTGTCTAATATTTAAGGGGTGGGAATTCCAAAGGGCTTCTGCAATACCACAGCAGATACGACCTCCTGGAGCTTGGTCAGAGAAGCAGGACACAGAATAATGGGCTCAAGTTACAGAAAGCCAGATTTCAGCTGAACATCAGGAAAACTTCCTGACTGTTAGAGCAGTAAGACAATGGAAAAATTACTTCAGGAGGTGGTGGTCTCTCCAACACTGGAGACATTCAAGAGGCAGCTGGACAGCCACCTGCTGGGTATGCTTTAATTTGGATTCCTGCATTGAGCAGGGGGTTGGACCTGATGGCCTTATAGGCCATTTCCCACTCTATGATTCTCTGATTCTAAGCTGCTGGGCAGCAGGGTGGATGGTACACCAGCACCAACCCTAGTTTATTGTCTCCTTGGCCAGACACCAGGTAGAGGCCTTCACAGCCAGCTGCAAGACAGAGTGGTTTCCTGGTGACAGAGATGGAACTTCTGTAGACCACAACAACCCCTCCCCCCATCCCTGCAGCTTGTGTTGCACCGAGTATCCAGATGAGCACTGAGTATCCAGGTGAGCAAAGCTGAGTCACATCAACTCCTCTCAGCTCACCCACCCTGGTCTCAGTGATACACACCAAATTGGCATCAAACTGTGAACTGTGGGTTCAGTTCTCCTGAGGCAACTGCTTCCCAGAACTAACTACCCTGGTCTCCTTTGCCATGCCAGGAAACAAATTAAGAGAAGTTTCACTTTAAAAATTAAATTGATACCTATAAACATCCCTTTTCATCACTTGACAACAAGTCACATATATGTTTCTCCAAACTACAGGTAAGATCCTCCGTGGCGCAGAGTGGTAAGTGGCGGTAACGCAGCTGAAAGCTCTGCTCACTGCTGGAGTTCGATTCCAACAGAAGGAAGAAGTCGAATCTCCGGTAAAAGAGGTTGAGGTCCACTCAGCCTTCCATCCATCCGTGGTCGGTAAAATGAGTACCCGGCATACGCTGGGGGGTAAAGAAAGGCCAGGGAAGGAACTGGCAATCCCACCCCATATATACGGTCTGCCTAGTAAACGTCGCAAGACGTCACCTTAAGAGTCGGAAACGACTCGCACTACAAGTGCGGGGACACCTTTACCTTTAAACTACAGGTGCTGGAATTAACTGTATAAGCACACAATCTCTGCTCTACAGAAAGGCCCTGGGCCAGCCAGCTAACACTGCTTCTGATGGCTGTACCAGCAAATCTCACATGCCCTATTTTTGTAGTATATACATTTGCATGAGAAGTTATTTAAGGTAACATTTATAGTAATCATTTGCACAGTTGGGTGGAGGTCTAAAATGGTTGCAACTAAGGTTCTAGCCACATTATACTCTTCAAAACCATTTTGAAATGATGTCAGCTTGAAAGGATATATTTTTCATTAAAAAAAAAAAAATTAGGGAAAAAATGCCTCCCAAACACACACACAATATTTCAGCTCCCCATTGCCTGAGCTAATCTCGTAAGGTCTCACTAGGTTTCCTGGGCCTTGGAGAGCCAGCTCACTCACTTCTTTGCTTCTTCTCAGGTCCTGCTCTGGACTAGGCTAGGCTGCTGCACAGTCTTGCCCTAAAAGACTAGACACACCCACCTGATGAACTAATAACAGAGAGTTGTAAGGAGGCCTCTATTCATCTCAGAGAGCTATAATTCCTTGAGTGGCTTAACAATCAATCCCTTTTCCTAGGGAATTCTGGGAATTGCAGCTCTGTGAGGTGAACAGAGAGTCTCCTAACAACTCTCAGCACCCTTTACAAAGTACTCTACCCAGGATTCTTTGGGGAAAGCCATGACTGTTTAAAGTGGAATAATAGTGGAGTAAATGTACAGTGTGAATGCAGCCGAAGTGGAGACTTTTTCCCTTCCCTTTTCAGATTATCAGAGGATTGGGTTACTACGGAATTACAGGGGGGAAACTGCGTGATAGCTTCTGTTTGCCAGTAACGTTATGTGAACCATGAGGATTAAAAGGGGCTGTGAGAAGCACCGGGCACACACTAAACCTCCGTGTGAATCCTGCCCAAGCCTATGTGACTGGAAGCCCAATACCACTACTTAACAGTGAATATAAGGGCTAATTAAGGATCATGTCAGACATAGGATAGTACTACTTGCTCATACAGAAACCACTGTCCTGGGTTTTCCTATGAGCAAGCATGGTTTCCCTATTGGCAAGTAGTGCCCCATCTTTTAGTAGCTACTGTACAGTTTGTGTCTGATCAGGGACTTTCCTCCAGCTTTGCTTTTTTTAAATTAAAAGTAAATCATCCTTCTAACCCACTGCTCACAAGCCACCACTAACTGGCAGGGGAACTTCAGTGACAGTCTAGGACCCCTAATGGAATTCAGCTAGTGCAGCCAGGGTAAGGTGGGGACCAAGCATTCTGTTGCTGATCACGTTATTCTGATCTTTGGTGTTTAGGTGAGGTGCGTAATGCCAAATGCTGAAAGATATGCAAAACGGAAACATAAAGCATTTCAACAAGCTACTGCAAAATGCGTTGTTGAGGATATGTTGAGGAAGCAAAAAATACTCAAAGAATGGTACTGTATCAATTGCAAGTGGTGAGAGAGCTGATATTTGACAACAGATGGTTAGTGCGTGGCTAAATGTAGTTCTGAATAGGATTGGTACAGCCTATTATGATCCCTGGCCTGCTGTTGTCCATTTCTTTCAACCAGAGACAGAAGACAATGTCAGCCTGTTGCAGAGATTTATGCTGAGCAAGATTTTGTTAAAAAAGAAAATCTTTTGGAGGTCTCAGCATTTTTAGTTAATTTCAAATGCCAAGTTTCTTTAAATCTCAATAATTTACTATTAAAATATGTTTCATGACATTTCTTTATTTAAATTAATGTAATTAATTATTTAAAATGAAGATTAAAAATGCCTTTTCGCATGATTTTAAAGTGCCCTTTTGAGTTCATCCCCTTCCCCCCACGCAAGCTGACTGGGCTTCCTGGTCCAACCCCCCCCCCCCAACAACTATGGGAGAAGATACTCATGATGTGGGAAGCCGGGATGTGTGTGGCTATCAAGCACCTCAGATGAGTGCAGTTGCTGATTTTGTTTTTAAGAAAAGTCTTTCCTTTTAGCCTTAAAAAAAAACCTTTAGGCACTGGTTGCTTCAAAAGTAAAAAACTTCATTTAAAAAAACAAAACAGTAAACAATAGCCTGGCATGAAGTAGGCATAAGAACATAAGAAGAGCCTGCTGGATCAGGCCAGTGGCCCATCTAGTCCAGCATCCTGTTCTCACAGTGGCCAACCAGGTGCCTGGGGGAAGCCCGCAAGCAGGACCCGAGTGCAAGAACACTCTCCCCTCCTG
This sequence comes from Rhineura floridana, assembly GCF_030035675.1. Taxonomy (NCBI): domain Eukaryota; kingdom Metazoa; phylum Chordata; class Lepidosauria; order Squamata; family Rhineuridae; genus Rhineura; species Rhineura floridana. Next base: position 2,692,179 of record NC_084486.1, read on the forward strand.
AGGCTTCCGGCAACTGGTTTTCAGAAGCATGCTGCCTCTGACTAGGGTGGCAGAGCACAGCCATCATGGCTAGTAGCCATTGATAGCCCTGTCCTCCATGAATTTGTCTAATCTTCTTTTAAAGCCGTCCAAGCTGGTGGCCATTACTGCATCTTGTGGGAGCAAATTCCATAGTTTAACTATGCGCTGAGTAAAGAAGTACTTCCTTTTGTCTGTCCTGAATCTTCCAACATTCAGCTTCTTTGAATGTCCACGAGTTCTAGTATTATGAGAGAGGTAGAAGAACTTTTCTCTATCCACTTTCTCAATGCCATGCATAATTTTATACACTTCTATCATGTCTCCTCTGACCTGCCTTTTCTCTAAACTAAAAAGCCCCAAATGCTGCAACCTTTCCTCGTAAATGAGTTGCTCCATCCCCTTGATCATTCTGGTTGCCCTCTTCTGAACCTTTTCCAACTCTATAATATCCTTTTTGAGATGAGGCGACCAGAACTGTACACAGTATTCCAAATGCGGCCGCACCATAGATTTATACAACGGCATGATGATATCGGCTGTTTTATTTTCAATACCTTTCCTAATTATCCCTAGCATGGAATTTGCCTTTTTCACAGCTGCCGCACACTGGGTCAACATTTTCATCGTGCTGTCCACTACAACCCCGAGGTCTCTCTCCTGGTCAGTCACCACCAGTTCAGACCCCATGAGCGTATATGTGAAATTAAGAGTTTTTGCTCCAATATGCATAATTTTACACTTGTTTATATTGAATTGCATTTGCCATTTTCCCACCCATTCACTCAGTTTGGAGAGGTCTTTTTGGAGTTCTTTGCAATCCCTTTGTGTTTTAACAACCCTAAACAATTTAGTGTCGTCAGCAAACTTGGCCACTTGACTGCTCACTCCTAATTCTAGGTCATTAATGAACAAGTTGAAAAGTACAGGTCCCAATACCGATCCTTGAGGGACTCCACTTTCTACAGCCCTCCATTGGGAGAACTGTCCGTTTATTCCTACTCTCTGCTTTCTGCTTCTTAACCAATTCCTTATCCACAAGAGGACCTCTCCTCTTATTCCATGACTGCTAAGCTTCCTCAGAAGTCTTTGGTGAGGTACCTTGTCAAATGCTTTTTGAAAGTCTAAGTACACTGTGTCCACTGGATCACCTCTATCTATATGCTTGTTGACACTCTCAAAGAATTCTAATAAGTTACTGAGACAGGACTTTCCCTCGCAGAAGCCATGCTGGCTCTGCTTCAGCAAAGCTTGTTCTTCTATGTGCTTAGTTAATCTAGCTTTAATAATACTTTCTACCAGTTTTCCAGGGACAGAAGTTAAACTAACTGGCCTGTAATTTCCGGGATCCCCTCTGGATCCCTTTTTGAATATTGGCATTACATTTGCCACTTTCCAGTCCTCAGGCACGGAGGAGGACCTGAGGGACAAGTTACATATTTTAGTTAGCAGATCAGCAATTTCACATTTGAGTTCTTTGAGAACTCTCGGGTGGATGCCATCCGGGTCCGGTGATTTGTCAGTTTTTATATTGTCCATTAAGCCTAGAACTTCCTCTCTCGTTACCACTATTTGTCTCAGTTCCTCAGAATCCCTTCCTGCAAATGTTAGTTCAGGTTCAGGGATCTGTCCTATATCTTCCACTGTGAAGACAGATGCAAAGAATTCATTTAACTTCTCTGCAATCTCCTTATCGTTCTTTAGTACACCTTTGACTCCCTTATCATCCAAGGGTCCAATCGCCTCCTTCTAGAATTTTTTGTTGTTGGTTTTTATGTTCTTAGCAATGTGCTCCTCAACTTCTTTTTTAGCATCCCTTATTGTCTTCTTGCATTTCTTTTGCCAGAGTTTGTGTTCTTTTTTATTTTCTTCATTTGGACAAGACTTCCATTTTTTGAAGGAAGACTTTTTGCCTCTAAGAGCTTCCTTGACTTTGCTCATTAACCATGCTGGCATCTTCTTGGCCCTGGCGGTACCTTTTCTGATCTGCGGCATGCACTCCAGTTGAGCTTCTAATATAGTGTTTTTAAACAACTTCCAAGCATTTTCGAGTGATGTGACCCTCTGGACTTTGTTTTTCAGCTTTCTTTTTACCAATCTCCTCATTTTTGTGAAGTTTCCTCTTTTGAACTCAAATGTGACTGTGTTGGATTTTCTTGGCAATTGGCCATTTACATGTATGTTTAATTTAATAGCACTGTGGTCACTGCTCCCAACAGTTTAGTTGCTGTCATTGTTTATCAGCAGTAAGTCTGCAAGGCTTTCTGATCTGCTGCAAGTCACCAGAACATGTGTGGCCAGAAAAGTCATGTGAAAGGCAGAAGGGGGTAAACCGCGCACTCCTTGCATACTGCAGCTCTCTAACTTCCAACTGCAGTGACAGGCAGGAGAATAAGTAGCATTTACTGTAAGTCCATCACTCGCAATGACTGTGGCTAAAAATGTGTCCTTGAGAAAGTTCTTTTCCCCTGAAACACGTTGCACTCACAGAACACACTTTCTGTAGTACCTGGAGTTTCCTCCCTTCCCTTTTTGCTGTCAAAAGCCTGCCTTGAACCAGAAGTAATATTTTAACACCCCCAAAAACACCTCCCTCTTTTCACTTCACAGCTATTCTTGCAGCACTGGTGGCAAGAATGGCTACAGAGGAGAAAAAAGAGTCTTTCCCCTTCCTTCCTTCCTTCCTTCCTTCCTTCCTTCCTCTGTCACCTCCAGTTATGTGAGTGTCCTAACTGTGTGGCACTCCTAACTTACCCTCTGGAATTCCTTTGCAGACAACTGCACTCCAACAAACAGATGCCAGAGGAAGGAGACGGGATGTCAGAGGCAAGGCAAAAAGCACAGCCCCACTGCTGCTTCAACACACTGATGATCTACATGTGGGCAATGTGTGAATAGTGCTAAAGTGCAAGCTTTTATGGAACAGTGACTAGGTGGTCCTCCTGCAAGACAGAAGCAATCATAAATGTTTGACCAGAAGTAGCGATGGTTGGAGTGGAGAGCCTGGCATCCAGGAGCCCACTTTCTGTGCAGTTCGTTCTTACTGTTGTGTCAACTGAAGGAGTTAGAAATGTTTAGCCCAAGAGTCATCAACCTTTTGGGGGCTAGTCGGCACATTTGGAATTTTGAGAAGGTGCTGTGATTGTTGCTGTAGGGGTGTGAAAGAACACAAAATGGATGTCATTGGAGTAGGGAATAACAAAAAAATGGCTGCCACAGAAAAGAGGTGGGACCACAAAATGGGGCACCAAGCCTTCCATGAATAGGAGAAAGAGAGAAGGCACCTACATCATCATAGCTCTCACTCACAGACAGAAGTGCTTTGCATCTTTTCAGAAAAGAAAGGAGGGTAGGTGTCTAGTCCTGGCATCCAATGAAATTATTGGAAAGTCAGCAGAGTTCACACAGCAGTTGCAACAAATCAGTCTGTTAAGACCACAGGTAAAGGTGAAAAAGGAAAGCTAAGGTTTATTCACTAAGAACATACATAGCCATCTCTCTGAGTAAGAGCTCAGACACGTCCTCACAACATGGAGGGAGAACAAAGGAAGAATGTGGGGTCTGAGAAGAAGCAGGGAGAAGTTGCTCAAACAAACAAGTTACAAGGAGGTCAGTGAGAGGAAAACAAAATGTGACTCTTCCTGTCTAGCACCTCCCATTGGTTCAGGTAACTAACCACAAGGGTTGTTGCTTCATTCCAACACCCCTTCTCAACCAAGCTTGGTCAAGTCCACAGGGTTCATCTTCTCTTGCAGAAGCTGAAACTGGTCTCTAGGAAGTGGCTTAGTGAGAATATCTGCTATCATGCCTTTCATTGGGCAATCCTGCCTCTCAGTAAGTCCTTCCTTGTGCATGTGTCTTATTATGTGATGTTTCACATCAATGTACTTGGTGCATGAACTGTTTTTCTGGAAGGGGTTCAGTGTCTCTTTCCCCTTTCAGGTAATTTGTGTCCATGGGTGTTGCTGTTGTATAAGCTTCTATAAGCCCTAGGTACTCAAGAGTTTCTTGGATCTTTTGTTTTGGGTTGAGGAGATAGCTCTCATCTTCCTCTCTTTCTGTTTGGATCCCAAACAGTGGGCAACTTCTCCCAGTCGTTTTATCTTTATCTCTTGGCTTAAGTGATGTACAATGTCCTCACAGTCACTTCTGTTCTCACAACCCAAGAGTAGATCATCAACATAAATCACTAGATAAGTCCATTTTCCATTTCTGTATGGTGTGTAGAGACAGGAATCAAGCTCACTCTGCCTGAAATCTTCTCTAATAAGTAACTGGTTCAGTCCCTGGCAGCTTGCTTCAGACCATACAAGCTTTTCTGAAGTTTACAGACAAGTTCCTCATTTCCTGTTACTCCACATCCAAGAGGCTGTTCCATGTAGAGCTCCTCAATTTCTCCATGTAAGAATGAAGTCTTTACATCAAGATGTTCAACATGTATTTTGAGTGATGCTGCAATACATATTGTGGTGTATTTCACTACTGGAGCAAATGTCTTGTAAATCTCTTTGTCTTTGTGAAAAGTCTTTGGCTACTAGCCTTGCTTTGTATCTTTGTATCTCTCCTTCTCCATCCAGCTTGACTTTGAACACCCATTTGCAGCCTATGGCCTTCTTGCCGGCAGGCAGTTCTGTGAGAATCCAGGTTTGGTTCTGGTGTAATGCATCTATCTCCTCTTGTGCAGCCTTCTTCCACTTGCATGCTTCAGCTGCGGGCGTTCTCTCGATTTCTTCCCAAGTTGGGGGCTCATGTATTGTTGCCACTCTTGCAAGGTAGGACAGTTGTATAGGTGGGATTCCTCTGTTTAGTCAAAATGAGCGTCTCGGTTCCAGGACAGCAGGTCTAGCTTCTTGTTCAGTGGCCCTGTCTACTGGTGTAGTGACCTCTAGCTCTGGACTTCCCTCTGCTTGTTGTACACCCCCTTCTGCCTGTGCATTCCACCTCTGCTTCTCTGACAGCTCTGCTGCTAGATAGGTAAATTCTACCTCTTGTGTTAAGCGCTCTGCAGCACTTTGGTTTGTGCTTGTTCTCTCATTCTCATCAAAATAAACATTACTCACTGTTATTTTTCCTGTAGTCAGGTTCAGTATCCTGTAGCCTTTGCTTCCTGGTTCATAGCCAACCATTATGCCTTCTTCAGCTCTGTCATCTAGTCTGGATCTCTTCTCTTTTGGTACCTAACAGTAAGCTGTTACGGCAGCATGGGCTGTGGGAAATAAAGTAACGTGTGAACAGTCCTGCAATCCAGGGAAACAGGTAGCCAAGTTCTGAATATGTCTGGAATGTGTGTGATTTCCTTTTCCTTTGTTACTATGTTTTGCTGTCTCTTGGTTTAAAATAAGTGGGGAAATGTCCTTTAAATGCCGTAGTACAGTTTAGAGGGTAAGGTATAGAATTTCCTTGGCACATTGTTATCTCCCTCCCCTTCTGTCCCTGGCAATAAAGCTTTGGCAAACGGTGGTGGCAATTGTGGCAGAGCATTTGGCCAAAGATGATACTGGATAGAGAAGGTTAACCCACTAGTGGCCAGAAGCTACTAAGGGGGTTCCCTAAACTGGGTCCCATCCATTTTGAAAGCCCTTGATAACACTTGTGTCTCCCTCCCCTTCCGCGAAATCCTGGGAAACGAAGCCTTGCAAGTAGCTTGAGCCGGTGGTGCTAGGCACTTGGGAAAGGTGGAAACAGGATTTGCACTGGGAAGGTTCAGGGCTCTGGCTGGCAGAGACTTCTAACTGGTTCCTGTCCCTTTAGACACCCCCCTCTTGTTTTTCCTTTTGAGAGTCAATCTGGGAGAAAAAGCTGGTGGCAACAGCTTTACGTGTGAGTGACTTGATCTGGGAAAGTGGCATTTGAAGGTGGCTCATCCCTGAGACTTATTTTGAGACTAGGTTTGGTTGTTTGTGTGTGCACTGTTTTACTCATTGCAATTGGCTTTTGGTGTTAGACATTTCTAAACTTATGGCAAAAGTGGCAGCCATAGAGGGAACAAAACGCTTTATGAGTCCAGTAGAGCTCCTATCAAAAATAGAGAAATGGTTGATTAATAAGGGAAGGTGCATGTGGGGTGATCATTGTTTTAAAACAGATGACCCTATACAAACAATAAATGATGCATATGAGGGATACTGTAAAGAGTACAAGCCTTCCAAATCAAACAAAGGTGCTGCAGCTGCTTGGGGACTTTATAAAACATGCAGAGACTTGTCAGACCTGTTTAAGGAAGAACGTAAGAAGAATCAGGAGTCAAGGAGTAAGTTGGCCCAGTCAGAGGAAGTATTTGAAAAGGAGTGTTTGGAGTTAAAACAAAAGTGGGGAAATGATTGGGAGAGTTTGAATGAGAAATTTGAAGGCGAACACATCAGTTTGACTGAGGCATTTGATCAGGAAAGAGAGGCTTTTGCAAGAGAGCAAGCCAATTTGAATGAGACACTGGAAAAGGAACGAGAGGCTTTTGCCAGAGAGAGAAGTAGTTTGATTGAGACATTTAAAAAGGAACATGTGGACTTGAATGAAGGATGGAGAAATGATTGTGACAATTTAGCCCGTGAACGAATGAATGTGGTGGCAGAAAAAATTAGGTGGACTTCTTCTTTAAGACAAATGGAGAGGGAGCGAGACGAGGCATCAGCCCAGGCTGAGGTGGCATGTCAGGGTATGAAAGAGAAGGAGGAAGAATGTACAAGGGCTAAACTAGCAGCAGAACATTTGGCGTGTCATGTAAGATAGCAGAATGAGACAGTCAGTCATGATAAGTGCCAGGCTCAAATTGAGGAACTGGAGAAAAAAATACAGATTCAGCAAGGCCTTGTAGCAGTGGTAGTCCACCTTCCGGGTGGGGGTCAGTGTTGGGAAGATTCCCCCTCTCTTCCCCCCTCCCAGAAGAGGCTATATCATCTGCTCCTTTAAATCCTGAATAGAAGGAGTCACAGGTACTTGCACCCATTATAATGAAAAATGTGGTGCAAACCATTGGGATTGGGCTAGCTCATAATAAAATTGTCCAAGAAATTGTACATTGGTGCCCTCCCCAGGCAAAGGCAGTGGCATATAGTTTGGGTTCTTTGAATAAGGACACAGTGTTGACTTGGTTAACTAGGGCAGATGAAATGTATCCTACTGCTGATGCTCAAGATCTAATGCAGGTGGCAAGATATTGTGCCACTGAGTAAGATGCAGCTTCCATTGAAGAAACTTTCAGAATGGTGAATGCAGGGAATGTGTATGATTGGATGAGAATTGTGATTAAGGCTCTGTTGCCAGGGATGAATGTGTTAAAGGCATATGTGATGGAGAGTCAAGGTGTAGGGGAAAGCCCAGAGGTTTATGTGAATCAGAAGAAATTCCTTGCACGTTTATCAGACCATGTGAGACTTCGGGGAGCTGGCCAGTATGAGTATAATGACAGAGAATTTCTGCAAGCTGTACACATGGGGTTAAATGCTCAAACGAAGTTAGCAATAGGGAGAATGGATCTTGAAGGTGTTACTTTGTGGGAATTGAGTGTGGCTATTTCGCAAGTCTCTGAGCTCCTTCGAGAGGTTGGAGGGGGGCAAAAAGCCGCCACTATACAGAAGAAGGTTCAGCTTGAGCTGATTCAAACTGTCACATATACTAATCAAGGGCCTCATTCATCTGTTATACCCAATTCAAATTGGGGACCCCAGGGAAGAGGAGACTACCACTGTTTCTTGGCCCCTGGTTCCAATCGGGGTAATTTAGCTTCAACAGGGGGAGATAGGAGACCTGGGTTCAATAACTCCAGAGCAACCACAGCAACTTTTCTCCCTCCCACAAAAGTTATGGCCCTACTCAGACCTGACAGGGGAATGAACTGGTGGATTTTGTGGAACCCATCCATAATCACATTTGGAATGCAATTAGAAATTTGGGAGAAAATATGGATCAGTTCCACAAGAAACCCACTGAAGCCTTGACAGAAGCCTTACATAGGAGAGTAACGGCACAGGCTCCTGATATGGCCCCCTCCACCTCTGCTTCTGTCCCCCCCCCCACTGCTCCTACTGCCACTGTCCAGCTCAGCTCAGAAGAGCAGAGGCAGGCCGTACAAGATGTGCATGATCGAACCCAGGGCTGCCTAGTTCCTGCTGCTCCAGTCACAACTGTGTCAATGTTAGCACCAGCTTTGTGGGGCAGAATGAATGTGGAGGCCACCACTTGGGAACTGGGAACAGGCTTGGTTTTTCCAGACGAATCCAGCCTGCAAAAACCAGGGGTCTTTAATGCGAACTCTGTAGATACGGGGGGAGGTGATTCTCTCCTAAAACTGGGTGTCATGGATCACAGTGCAAAACCCTCTTTGGCAAAAAGGGAAAAGTTTTCTTTAACCAAAGAAGTTGAAACTCCAGAAACAGTTGGAACCAGGAGGGCTCCTGTCTTTGAGCAAAGTCCTATTAACGTCCTTAAAGAGGAACATACCAAAACATCTTCTGAAAGTGCAGGCCCTCGTTTAAATGCTTCAGATTTGCTTGAAAACACACAAGATGTGCCCATTTCCATGGAAAGAAATACTGATTTGAATGCTTCCCTTGGGTCTACTACACCACAGTCTCTTGCTAATGAACATTCTTTTCCTAATGAACAATCTGTTGCTTGCAAGCAGCCTTTGGATAAAAAAAATTAGAAGAGCTTCTAGCTTCAGGAATAGTCTGTCCAGAATTTGAATTTAGTTTGAACATTAATACAATTTGGCTTCCAAAACAGCAGCTGGTTTCTGATCCCATCTGCATGAGAATGGACCAGTTGCAAAGCCCTGATTCCAACAGGGAGCTGCTTTCTTCATTTTCACGCTTTGTGTGTACAAATTCCAGCACTGATGCAAATGTGTTATTGCATGCAGTCCCTGACAGGCTGAGTATCAGGGAACCCAGAGCAATTGCTCTGCAAACGGTGTTCACCAGTGAAACTCCCTGGCATGGTACAAATGGAAGCACAATTGTATTTGGAATGTTATATGCTGGTGCTACTGACTGTGCTTTGTTTTGCATCTGCAGCCAGAGAAATCCAAAAGAGGAAGATCCCACATGTATCAGAATTAAGCACAAAATTAGGGAAAGGAATCTCAGATTCAAATGCATTACACAAAAAAGATTTGGACACAAAAGCAGCAAAGGATCCTGTAAGCAAATCCAAGTCTAAGAAATCAGAAGATGCAGGTAAGCCAATAAAGTGCATTCAGATAGTGGACAAAGACATGAGGTTAAGACTTAGAGACACACCGACAAAGATGCCTGCAATACTAAACATTTTCTTTGTGCCTCACTGAAGGTACAAGTTCTTGTAAACAAGGAGTGGAAGGACAAACCACCTGATGTGCTTTCTTCCTCCAGTTCTAGTTGTGTGCATGCATTCCAAATTCAGGACTTCATTGCCCAGGATGTAATATGGTATCCTTCAAGGATGGCCACTTCTGTCCGTTATTAAAGAACGTCTGTGGCTACCAACATACAGTAAAGAGTTGCTGTTTCACCCTGCTTCTCTATTTTTCTTCAAGTAAATTGGGCACGGCATAAGTGTTGCAATATGCAAGGTTTTTTTCTTTCCCACTTTGTTAATACAAAGAAAAGGTTTGCCTAGTTTGTCTAAGCAAGTGATTAAAGGATGTGAGGATGGGAGAAGGGAGTGCAGAGGTGTTCATGGAAGTGTTTTAAGCTTCCCTATAGCAGGTAAAAGCATAGTGACATCACCTTTCATAAAGGGTGGTATGTTGAAGGAACCCCAGTTCCCATTGGACGGGGTAGTCTAAGATTGAGGCATACGGGATGTAGACAGAAGATTTGAGAGAGGTAGAAAAACAGTGAAAAGGATAAAGAGTCAGTGACTATTTGTGGTGGGTATGGAATGTTTTGGGCAAATTAGTTGATTGACTCATGGGAGGGGGAGGGAAAAGAATAATCTCTGTGTTGTTTTCTTAAAGCACGAGAACATGCCCAATATCCTGTTGATGATATTGGGAATCTTAGGAGCACATGCAGAATGGAAGGCAGGCATTCTGGAGAATACTGGCATAGAGCCTGTCCCCACAAATACTTGGATCTGTTATCAAGACCCAGAAGTGGAGATGGCCTGTCGATTTCTAAGGTTGCTAAGTAATGCTTCCAGGAGACAACAGCTGGAAAAAGATGTCCTCCCTCAGTTACCTGTCGCACAGAGCACAGCTTGTGAGGAGACACGGTTAATTAGATGCACCCAGGGTCCCCAGAAGCAGCAAGTTCATTTTTGCAATGATTCTTCTGTGGACACCAAGATTTCTTCCACCCCACGATTCGGTGAAATGTCCCAAGGCAGCGACAGGATTCATGAAGAAGTTTGCAACATTTTATTGATTTCTATGGTCACTTGGGGGGAGGGATCCCCATTGCACTTCCAGGTTTTTATGGCAAGTGCCAAGAAAACAAGACCCACCGATAAACTGGCTCTTGTCCTGATTTCATCAACAGGGCAAGAATATCCCAGAACTATAACAAACTGGAAGCGGTTCAATGGACTTATGGATGTAACAAAAATACACACTGTTGGTCCCCCAGACTGGATAATTCCCATCCAGGAAAAGTACTGCCATTATGGACAATATCATATTCCTTTTAGGTCAATAGGTTATGATTCTGTTATAGAGAAATATAGTACCCCAGGGTTTTATAGGCTGGAAATAGGTTTATCATTTTTAAAAAATCATAACACTTAATCTCCTTATTAAAGAAGTAAACGAATTAAGCCATTTGGAAAAAACCCTTATCGGATCTCACGTGATAAAATTTAATCACCCCCAGCAATAGAGCAAGGGGAGGAATCAGAGGTAGATGAGGCTTTAGAGGACAATGAGGGAGGGGGTGTAGGTGACAGTCTGCTGGTTCCCATGGGCAGTTCTTCCAAGAGACCTCGCTCGACCTACAGGCGTCCTAACAGAGCCATTGGGGGATGACCTGGCACGCATGCCAAATCTGCCCCACCAGGACTCCCCGCCTGGCACTTCAAACACTTCCCCGCCTTCTGAAGCCGAGCTGGCACCTATCGAGCCTGTATGTCAGGCCCAGGATGTGACTCAGGAACCAGACCAACGGCTGTAGTTAATTCGTGTTTTATTAGGGTAATGTCCAAACAAAGACTGCGTTTTCTCATGAAGCAATACAGGGATACAGGTCCTGCGGCATTGGGAGAAAGTTGACAGAGCAAGGGACTTCTTCCCGCCTGTTCTTTAAGAAGGGGCCAAATGGGCGCGCAATCTTTCGCTCCTCCTTAACTGCCCCTCAGGTACTGCCCGCCTTCCCCCCCTTCTCTCCTGTCTTTTCAGCTGTCTGCGTGTGCGCGGTGAGGGGGGAAGCATCACCCCCTCCTCTTCTGAAGTTTCCGATTCCAGGATGGGGGATAGGGGAGGAGCTGATGGTAAACTGCCTCCCCGCTTTTCGGCTGTGAGCAGCCCTCCGTCTTCCCCCTCTTGCTCTGAGCCTGAAAGAGGGGGAGGCGTGAGAATGTCCAGGGAGGGCTCAGGCTCCCCGTTGCTAAGCGACCTTATCACTGGCAGTTCCTCTGTTTCGTCTTCACTCCAAAGGGGGGAAGTTCCTCCCCCTTCCCTCTGCCATCCATCCGAATACTCTTCTCCCAACTCTCCGGGATCCAGCTGCCCGGGATTGGGACCCCAGCTCTGCCTTCCGACACCATCCCCCCTCCCAGGCTGTGCCCCCCTCCCCTTGTCTGGCTTAGGACGGTGGGGAAAACGTTGATGGAAAAGTTTTACCAATTCTGGAGCATGCACATCAGCTGCATCTTCCCATGATCTGTCAGCCACCCCATAGCCTTTCCAGTGAATCAAGTACTGCAGCTTGTGGCGTCTGATCCTGGAATCTAAGATCTCCTCAACTTCAAACTCAAGCTGCTCATTTACCAGGAGTGGAGCTCCGGAGGTTCCTCCGGCCGTAACTCACTGGGAGGGGCGGCTTTCGTTAAGAGGGATCGATGGAACACAGGATGTATTTTAAACGTGTCAGGCAGCTTCAGTCGGTACGCCACGGGATTGATTTGAGTTTCTATTTTGAAAGGACCCACCCTCTTGTCTTGTAATTTTCTACATTTGCCCGGCATCTGGAGGAAGCGGGTGGACAGCCATACCTGGTCTCCCGGTTGAAGGGGGGGGGCCTCCTTCCTGTGCGGGTCAGCAACTCACTTGTACTCCGTTTTGGCTTCATTTAACTGCTGTTTCAGTGTCTGTTGCGCCGCTTGCAATTCCTTAAGGAAGTTCTCAGCTGCCGGTACCAGCATTCCTTCTGAGCTGCTTGGAAAGACTTTAGGATGGAATCCATAATTAGCGAAGAACGGGGTTTGTTGAGTGCTGGAGTGCAGAGAATTGTTGTAGGCGAACTCTGCAAAATGCAAATATGATACCCAGTCAGTCTGTTGATAGGACACATAACTTCGTAAATATCTTTCCAAAACGGCGTTCAAGCGTTCCGTCTGCCCATCTGTCTGGGGGTGATGGGCGGAGGAGAGTTTTAATTCCGTCTGCAACTGTTTCCACATTGCTCTCCAAAATTTGGCTGTGAACTGAGTTTCTCGGTCTGAGACTACGCTGTTTGGCAATCCATGCAGCCGGTAGACTTCTTTTATGAATAACTTGGCCATTTCTTTAGCCTCTAAGGCCCCTGCACAAGGAAGAAAGTGTGCCATTTTGGTAAGTAGATCCACCACTACTAAGATGGCTGTTATTCCTTGGGACTTGGGTAGATCAGTTATAAAATCCATGGAGAGGTCCTTCCAGGGTTCGTGTGGGACAGGCAACGGTTGTAACAGTCCTGCTGGTGTCCCTGTTTGTGTTTTTGTCCGCAGACAGACAGAGCAGGACTTTACATAACTCTCAATATCCCGACGCATTTTAGGCCACCAGAAGTCCTTGGCCACGTTCTGAATGGTCTTGTAAATCCCAAAGTGTCCCGCTGTGATGGAATCATGACACTGGCGTAGGATTCTGAGCCTTAATTCCCCTTCTGGCACATATCTGGCGGTTTTGAACCATAACAGTCCATTTCTCCAGTGAAAGGTTACTTCTGAGTCTTGACCTTGTCCCGTCTCCTGCTGATATTTTAGCATGTCTGCATCTTCTTGTGCCTTTTTGAGTTCCTCTTCCCATGAAGGCTGGCATACTCCCAACGTTAATTTCTCTGGTGGGATTACGTACTGAGGCTGGTCCTCGGATTCACTTTCTTTGTATTGTGGCTGTCTGGATAAGGCATCCGCTCTCTGGTTTTTGGCTTGGGCATGGTAAGTAATCTGGAAGTTAAACCTAGTGAAGAACTGGGACCATCTTATCTGTCTCTGGTTCAGCTTTCTGGCGGTTTGGAGGCTTTCAAGATTCTTGTGGTCGGAGCGCACTTCAATTCGATGAGAGGTCCCCTCTAGGTATTGTCTCCAGTTTTCAAAAGAGTCCTTGATGGCCAGCAGCTCCTTCTCCCAAACTGTGTAGTTCTTCTCTGCAGGCTTTAACTTCCGAGAGAAGTACGCACAGGGGTGCAGCTCCTTCCCTTCTTGGTCTAATTGTAGCAGGACCCCCCCCCGATGGCAAAATCTGAAGCATCTGCTTCCACTACGAAAGGGCGGTTCGGATCAGCAAAGTGCAGAATGGGCTCAGTAGCAAACCTTCTCTTCAGCTCCTCAAAGGCCTCGGTGGTGTTCTCTGTCCATTGAAACTTCTTCTTCCCCCTTAAACAGTCAGTCAGAGGAGCTGTTAATTTGGAAAACCCTGGAATGAACTTTCTGTAATAATTGGCAAACCCCAAAAACCGTTGTACATCCTTTTTGGTGACAGGTTGGCCCCAGTCCAATATGCAGCTTACTTTCCCTGGGTCCATCTCCACGCCTTCCGCTGAGATTCGATATCCAAGGAAGTCTAGAGACTTGAGGTCAAATCCACATTTCTCTAATTTAGCATACAGGTGATTTTCTCTCAGTCTCTTCAACACCGTCTTCACATGCTTCTTTTATTGTTCAAAGCCGGGCCATGTGGCCAGAGACTGTGGATTGAAAGGGGGGAAAGCCGAGCCGTCGGGAAACTAGAACACCCAGTCCACGTGCAGGCCGGTGCAGGCCGGTGTCCACATGTAATTGGACAGATTACATACGTGTCCAACAAGTCTCTAAACACGTCGTTCATGAATTTTTGAAAAATTCCTGGACTTCCACAAAGCCCAAACGGCATGACCAGGTATTCATACTGTCCGTAAGCGGTCAAGAATCCTGTTTTCCATTCATCTCCCTCCTTCATTCTGATCAGATTGTACGCTCCTCTCAAATCCAACTTCGTGAAGATTTTTGCAGAGCGCAGTCGGTCCAGCAACTCTGAGATCAGGGGCAGCGGGTAGCTGTTGGGGATGGTGATCTGGTTCAATGCGCGATAGTCGTTACAGGGTCTGAGTCCCCCCCCTTCTTTTTCACAAACAATAGTGGCGCTCCAGCAGGGGATTGTGAGGGGCGTATGAATCCTCGCCTCAGGTTTTTATCCAGGAATTCCTTCAGGGCCTCCCTCTCATTCTCTGTGAGAGAGTAGATTCTCCCTGATGGGATGCTGGCTCCTGGCACTAGGTCAATCGCACAGTCGTAAGGGCGGTGGGGGGGTAAAGTCTCTGCCTCTTTTTCATCAAACACATCTTTGAATTCTTCATACTTTGGCGGCAGGGTCACTTGCTCGATCTCTTGCACTGCCCCCGCTAGGGTGTTCTTGATTCCTTCAGGTTGACAGTTCTCCTGGCAATACTGTGAGGTGAACCACACCACCGCCTCCTTCCAACTTATTTTGGGTTCATGCTTTGCTAGCCAGGGCATTCCCAGAATCACCTCAAAGTTCGAGAGATCTGACACGTATAGCGAAATGAACTCTTCGTGCCCAGGGATTTGAAGTTTCACTTCCTCCGTGGCTTGTGTCACCCCTCCTGACTTCAGGGGTCTCCCATCGATAGTCTCCACAGCTAGGGGAGCGTCCAGTTTCCACCGGGAAATTCCATGACGCTTGACTAACTTTGCATCAATAAAATTTGTGGAGGCTCCACTGTCAATTAAGGCAGTGGAATTAAACACCACTCCTCTGGAAATTGTAATCCGAATAGGCAAGACCAACACCCCCTTTGAGGGAGGTTGGATCGTTGGGGGGCCTTTATACAACGCTGCCCCCAGTCCACCGGCCTGCACGTGGACTGGGTGTTCTAGTTTCCCGACGGCTCGGCTTTCCCCCCTTTCAGTCCACAGTCTCTGGCCACATGGCCCAGCTTTGAACAATAAAAGCATAAACGTTCCCGGAATCGTCTTTCCTTTTCTTCTTCCGACAGTCTTGGCCTAGCCCCTCCCTGTCCCTCAGTTGCATTACCTGCCATCCCTGCAGTGGGAAGGGTCTTGTTGCGGGATGCAGAGGCTGAGTATCTCGGGACCTCCTGCTTCCTTTCCAGGCGCCTTCCTTCCATCCGGTGATCTATCTGTAGGCATAGCCGGATGAGCCCTGGTAGGTCAGCGGGGGGGGAGGTCCTGGCCAACTCATCCAGGATTTCAGCATTTAATCCACTCCGGTACATAAACATCAGGGCGGCGTCATTGTAACCAGTTTCCTGGGACAGAATTTTAAAAGCATTAGTGTACTCGGAAACAGTCCCTTTAGCTTGCTTCAGAGCGCCTAGTTGCCGCGCTACTGTTTCAGCCCTTTGCGGGTCTTGAAACATCTCGGTCATCTCCTGTATAAATCCTCTGTACCTTCCTAAGACAGTATCCTTTCTCACGAGATACGGAGTCACCCATTTTGCAGCTTCTCCCTCCAGGAGGCTAATCATGAAAGCTACTTTAGCCCCATCGTCTGGAAATTCCGTGTGCCTGACATCCAGATATAACTCACATTGAGCCACGAAGGTTGCCAACTGATCACTTTGTCCCGCGTATTTTGGGGGCAATCCAATGGGAACCTTTACTACGGCAGCTGGAGGGGCTGTTCACATCTGGTCTATCGTGGCCTTCAAGGTTTGATTATCCATCTTCAGCGCCTTGACTGCTGCTAGCAGGGCTTGAACATCCGTCTGCAAATCAGCTACCTTAGTCCTCAAGATTTCCACTTCTTCCGTCTCAGAAGTGGGGTTCGTCCCCCCCGCTGCTCCCTTTGACATCTTGTCCCAGTCAAGTGAAGAGAGCGTTGAGGGTGATTTAGGTGGCTCTGTCAAGCTGTCTGGCCCAGGATGTGACTCAGGAACCAGACCAACGGCTGTAGTTAATTCGTGTTTTATTAGGGTAATGTCCAAACAAAGACTGCGTTTTCTCATGAAGCAATACAGGGATACAGGTCCTGCGGCATTGGGAGAAAGTTGACAGAGCAAGGGACTTCTTCCCGCCTGTTCTTTAAGAAGGGGCCAAACGGGCGCGCAATCTTTCACTCCTCCTTAACTGCCCCTCAGGTACTGCCCGCCTTCCCCCCCTTCTCTCCTGTCTTTTCAGCTGTCTGCGTGTGCGCGGTGAGGGGGGAAGCATCACCCCCTCCTCTTCTGAAGTTTCCGATTCCAGGATGGGGGATAGGGGAGGGGCTGATGGTAAACTGCCTCCCCGCTTTTCGGCTGTGATCAGCCCTCCCTCTTTCCCCTCTTGCTCTGAGCCTGAAAGAGGGGGAGGCGTGAGAATGTCCAGGGAGGGCTCAGGCTCCCCGTTGCTAAGCGACCTTATCACTGGCAGTTCCTCTGTTTCGTCTTCGCTCCAAAGGGGGGAAGTTCCTCCCCCTTCCCTCTGCCATCCATCCGAATACTCTTCTCCCAACTCTCTGGGATCCAGCTCCCCGGGATTGGGACCCCAGCTCTGCGTTCCGACACTGTACTGTCAGATGAGCTGGCAGAGGCTTGCCCCACCCTTTGTCCCCCGCGAGACGCCGTGAGAATCAGGTTGGCCAGAAGGTGGAACTTTGGAGGAGTCAGAGATTACGAGCGAAGACCTTCCCTATTTAAGGCAGTGCCCCCCCCGATTGGGGTACTGACTCAACTTTCTTCACATGCTGCAGAGTATGGCTAGATACCATAGCTAGGGACAGCAGTGAGTTAGTATAGTTAAGTCTATGAAGCGCACTACTTTTGATGTAACCGTTACTCTAATAAAACAAGAATTAATTCCCATCTCACCTCCATCCCGTGTCTCACACTCTGGGCAGGACAGCTTGACTCAGCCACCATCCCTGTTCTCCGACGTCTCCATGACCAAGAACATGGAGGCTAGTGGCAGTGCTGAAGGGGGAATCCCAGTGACCCTTGAGACCTTGTACACCGAGCTCCAGAACCTCCAAGCCATGGCTCAGAACCTCCAACTCGAGAACCAGAATCTCCATGCCTTGATTGCCCAGGAAGGTGTGATGCCGGCGCCAGCAGCACCTGCCAGAATCAAGTCTCCCATGGGGATGCCCTCCCGTGGGGATGCCCTCCCGCTACGGTGGCCAGAGTGACCAGTTCACCACATTCCGTGCCCAGTGCAAATTGTACATGCGTGTATGAGAAGCTATCTCCAACAGAGGACTCAAAGGTGGCGTTTCTCATCAGCCTGCTAGAAGGAGAGGCTGCCAAGTGGGGCACCCCATATCTGATACGAAATGACCCTGCGCTGGGGCAATATTCCGTTTTCATTGCAGCCACGGAAGAGATGTTCTGAGATCCACAATGGAAGGACACAGTGTTTTGCCAGCTAGGAACCCTGAAGCAAGGAAGGGGATCCATGGGGGTCTATACTAACACCTTCCGTGTCTTGGCCCAAGAGACTGAGTACAATGACCCGGCCCTGATGTACTTCTATTGAAATGGTTTGAACTCCGAGGAGTTAGATGAACTGGCGTGCACCTCCCCACCAGGCACCTTGGCCGAGCTAATCCAGTTGTGTCTGCAGATAGACAGTCGGCTCGAGGGCCATTGGTTGGAGTGCAGAGTGGAGCCGATCCATTCCCCGGCACCTCTCCCTCTCCCTCGCATCCATCACCTCCTAGCGTGGGAACCTCGACTTTGTCAGGGGTGGAGCCCATGCAAATTGGTGGTGTCCGACCACATTTGTCAGAGGAGGAAAAGGAGAAGCACAGGAGGGAGGGGCTATATGCCTGTACTAAGGTAAAGGGGGGCATCTGGGCTGAGGATGCCCCTCCAAGGTCGAGAAGACATCAGTGCCAGAAAACTCCAAATCCCAGCTCTTGTACAGGCCCAAGAGTTGGGAGCCAAGTCAACGAAGCAGTCTCATCAACAGCCCCTGCCATTGCAACCTGCCCTGCTCATGCCAGTCTGACTGAACCTGCCCACAGGACAAAGTTTCCAAGTCAAAGCCATGATTGACAGTGGGTCATCATCAAGTTTCATGGACTATAATTTTGCCCGCAAGCATGGTGTCCCCATTCAGACACTGGAGCAACCCTTGTCCATCGAGACCATTGATGGGCGGCCTCTAAATTCGGGGACTGTGACCACAGTGACCGAGTTGTTGGGAATGCCTTACTTCTCAGTGGTGAGAATCAGTCAGTCTTAAGTCTGATAAAGAGCCATAAAAAGAGAGCGTTGGGGTGCCTTGGATTGCCCATCAGTAGTCAGCAGCTCGACAGCAGCGTAAGCAGGCACACAGGTCACCTGATGAGATGCCTTGGATTGCTATGTAAATATGATGTGTTGTAGTCTATCTAAATGTGCATCTCTACATATTAATTAGCATGCAAATATTATGCAAATTATGTCATCTTGTCTCTTCTGGTGATGCTTTTCCTTTGTTTGGTGATACCTCCCTAATTGACACATTGCTTCCTGGAGCTGATGTGGGTCACTAGAAACAATCACAAAGCGACACTCAAGTTGGACCATAGGCCGATGGCTGCATTCACTCTAAGAATCAGCATTGTGTGGGGTCATCCATCAGGGTGTGTTGCCCCACATTGTTACTGTCTTGGAGTCTTTTTAGACTCTTCCCTCTCACTTGAGGCTCGAGTAGCCTCGGTGGTTAGGAATGCATTTTACCAACTTCGGTTGGTAGCCCAGCTACGTCCCTATTTGAGTAAAGAGGACCTTACATCAGTGGTACATGCTCTGGTAACCTCACGTTTGGATTACTGTAATGCGCTTTACGTAGGGCTACCTTTGAAGACAGTTCGGAAGCTACAACTAGTGCAAAATGCGGCGGCCAGATTGCTGACAAGGACCAAGCGGTCCGAGCATATAACACCTGTTCTGGCCAGCTTGCACTGGTTGCCAATATGTTTCCGGGCTAGATTCAAAGTGTTGGTATTAACCTATCAAGCCTTATACGGTGCGGGACCACGATACCTTGCGGAACGCCTCTTCCGATATGAACCGGCCCGTGCACTACGTTCTGCTACGAAGGCCCTCCTCCGGGTTCCAACTCACAGGGAGGCCCGGAGGGTGATGACAAGATCTAGGGCCTTCTCAGTGGTGGCCCCCGAACTATGGAACAGTCTCCCCGAGGAAGTACGCCTGGCGCCGACTCTGCTCTCCTTCCGGCGCCAGGTCAAAACCTTCCTATTCTCTGAAGCATTTTAAGTTACACTGATTTACTTTTTAAAATGTTTATTGTATTGGATTGATGATTGTATTTTAGTATTATTTTGTTATTCATTGTATTTTTATGCTATTTTATGTTCACCGCCCAGAGAGCTATTGCTAGTCGGGCGGTATATAAATTTAATAAATAAATAAAATAAATAAATAAAATAAATCACAGAGGCTATCTTTGGGCTCAGCCAGCGATTGTCTGCTATTGGATCAGGTTTATTTATTATTGGCAAAGCCAAAAAATGATGGCTCTGAAGCACAGGACAGTGTGGACGCAGAGGAAGACGGCAATGCTGCCGTAGCAGTTGCTCATGGAGGCGTCCTTGTGCTTGAGAACATGGTCAGCGTCTTCCCCATGACAACCCAGCCAGTTCCAGGATCCAACAGCTATTTCTACTGTCCTGAACAGAAAGTACAGCGGCTCTTCTTCAAAACGCAGCTTCTTCTGATATCTCTTCTTCATGGGGCAGCTGCAATGCTATCTTGGCATGAAGTGTACATTAGGAACAAACCAGGGGGGAAATAAGAGAAGCTAAATGAGAAATGTGTGTGGGTACTACTGATGTTCAGTAGTTCACTAGAATTGCCAGTGGAAAGGGGGCTGGAGTAAATAAAGACATAAAAATATAAAATATAACCAAATCTAGCCTAACCCTGGGTTGGACTGATTCATTAATTGATTGCTGATTCATTAGAATCAGATTCAATTTGATTATGTGTCGGATTATATTAAGAGTGCAATCCTTTACGACCACAAAAGTGTGTATAGGATTGCAGGCATTAATGCTATCAGCGTATTAAACTGAAATGGATTTACTTCCACGTGGACATGCATGGGTCTATAAGTCAGACATGCCGAGAAATCCACATGTATGTTTAAACTGTCACATGTGGACTATGGTTTTCAATTTTGCAAAAGCTTTCCTACCTGGAAGCCAATATTATTCATGTCACCAGGCAAGTAGCTATTTAAAATACTGCATTAAGTGCTTTTAAAGAAGGGTTGGTCAACAAGTCTCATGGGCCAGATCTGGTCCTCAACTTAATTTTACTCACTTCACACAAGGTGTCCTGCTACGTTTTGATGCAGATGTAGTAAAATACTTGTCCTTGGTTTTGCTTAAAAGGAAGATTGTTTGGGGGGATTGGGGTGCATCTGAGAGAAATTTCACATTTGCCCTTTGGATTTTCGATGTAACATCCTATACGTGTGACATTCTTATCACTAGGTAACGTTGACTTTATTATGGAGCCTGACTTCTGGACTTCTAACTGGCCCTGCTTTTAACCAGTAGTGTAGTGGCATATTCAGAAGTGCAGGGTCCCTTCATGTTAGTCAGCCATGCCCCCCTTTTTTTGCTGTAGAGCTGAGAATGAGATCGTTGTTAATGCCTTCTCCCACAACAGACATCCCTAGGAGACAATAAGTAGGAAACAGCAGGGAGGGATGGAGGGAGGCAGCGGCGGCAGCATGGCTCTTGCCCACCCCGGGGCTGAAACATCCCCTACCCCACTCTCCTCTGGCCATGTTCCTCAGAGTGGGAGAATGGGATTTTTATGAATCTCTGCCAAAGTTATCCTTATTATTATTACTATTGTTATTATTCATTTCATTTCATGATTATTACTGAAAATAATTTTGTTGTATAGAGGAGGAGGGTGTTAAAAAATGATCCGCTCTGGGTGTCAAATACGCTAGGTACGCCACTGCAACTATGTAAAATATTTACTTCATTATGACTGGGGAGAGGCCCTGTTATGTCACAATTATATGTTGAGATTCAGTGTCATCTTACACTCTAATATACCATTGCCTCTTTTTATGAAAACTAAACAAAATCCCAAGAATTCTGGTGAGCAATGTGGGAGGGTCGAGGCAGGGGCCAATGGCATGCACAGAAATTGGGACAAGGGCCCCTTGCTTAGTGGGGGCCTGGGGCAAATTGCCCCAGTTGTCCCAGTTGTCCCCTCCTCTTGGCAGCCCTAAAGCTTTGCAGTGTTACCAAGTTGTATGGCTTGTGTAACAGACCCTGTTACTCCCACGCTTTGAAAAGGCCCAGAGGAATCTACCTCTTATTTCTTGCTCATACTTTGAAACATAGGTTCTCCCTTCCCTTGCTTAGTTATGTGGGGTGCCTTTTCCTTCCATCCCAAGTTGGAGGAGTGAAGCTAAAGTTCTGTTTGGGGTGTAGGGATGGGCAAGAAATTCAATTCAGTTCACATTTCAAGCCGAATCTATGAAATTGGCACTTTCTGAAACAATATGAGACCGAAACACAGCCATCCTTCAAAATTCACACTTACTTAAATTTTGCAAAACTTGCTTGCAAAAATGTGCACACTATTCCAAACTGCCTACAAAAATATGCTTGTTAGGAGAAATTGCATGAAGATGCTGGGAGACTTTTCATGAGGATTTTTTTAAAAAATCACAAATTACTCCAGAAATGTGGAGAACTAAAAATGAGAAGCTGAGAGAAGCAAAATTAACAGATCTTTCCATCCCTTGTGTGTGCGTGTGCGCGTGTGTTGAGGCAGAGACTCAGTAAGGATTCTGAGAAGACAGGCATTAGCAACATGATTTTTCTATATTTGTTCTGAGGTCAGGCTGTTTGTGCGCTTTCTGTACAGTTCCTATCACCATGGTTTACCTGTGCTGCTCTAAGGATACACACAATATGATATGAGAAGTATTATGTGTGCCCCATCATCTGAATAAGAGGTTCTCTATTTGCACACTGGTATGGATTTGTTGTGGTTGGGTACAGAGCTAATCAGAATCCTAAGATCTGTCATGGCAAAGTGGGAGAAGGCTAGGTGGGGGCATGTGTTTCGGCTCTACACTGAGTTCAAAGGAAGTGTTGTAACTTACATCATAGTTTTGGCCAGCATGACTTTACACCTGAAGTGTGTGAGGGACTAAACCCACTCCTTCCCCAACATGCTCCCCCTCCCCATTGTTTGGCTCTTCCTCTGGCCAAGTGGCGTCAGTGGTAGAGATAGGATGGCAAAATCTTAAATTGCTCTATTCATGACAATATGCTGGTGTCAAGAACCTAGCAAAATCTCACAGAACAGGGTTATTAACACCAAATCCTAAAAAATCCACCCAGTGTAATTTGAACACAGCTTTGTGTTGCCATAGAAGGTAAGAAATGGTGGAAAGAACAAATTTCCTTTTTAAGAACAAATTCCTTGCCCTCATGCTCAGAAAGAAAAACATGAGGATGAGTTAACAGTTGCAGAAGAAGAAGAAGAAGAAGAAGAAGAAGAAGAAGAAGATGAAGAAAACGAAGAAGAAGAAAGGAAGGGTCCACACAGACAGCCCCATGGCTGGAATGTGGTCCCTTATCCCTCAGCTTATCTTCTGAATCTTGTTCATGGCTCTCCTGGCCCCTAGATCCCATCTCTCTGCCTCAACTAGGGACTGGGGAAAAATTTGATTCAGGTTGCTTTTAAAGGTGAACATATTTAATTTGCACTTTCTGAAACATTATGCAGACCAAAACACACTCATCCTTCAGAATACACACTTACCTGCATTTTACATTGTGTACAAAAATACATATAATATGATAAAGTGTGCATATAAATGCATATATTAGTGAAAGTAACATACAAAATGCATTAGGGAAAATTGCATAACAAGGTATGCATTAGGAGAAATTAGCACTAAAATGCTGATGAATTGTAATTAGTATTTTTTTAAAAATTAAAACTAATGTGAAAATGTGGAGAACCAAGCTTAAGATTAGAAAAATAAGAAACAGAGAAGCCAACATTTAAAGATTTGCCCATCCCTAGCCCTCACAAAACCAGTCTAGATTTTTGAAAGATATGCTTCCAAATAAGCACTAGCTGGATTGCAAAGGGGGTTACTTTTTTCTTAGGAACAAGCAATGGAATGTGAGTTTCTTTCTCAGCCGACACACACGCAGTGAACAAAAACATTCTCAAAAAATAAACTGAAAACAAAGCAAAATCTTCCCAAGATGCAATTCAGTAATTGGATACAAACTAATTCACTTTTCATACTTGCATTCAAAACTAGGCCTGCAAATTTGTTGTTGTTATTGCAGAATTCCAGTGGTAGGAGTGACATCATGACCTGCACTCTTCACCTGAAAAATCTGTATTCAGATTTTCTACATGTGCTGCCTTGTCTGCTGCAAAGCGTCCTGACTACATAAATAATCATGCTAAGTATTCTACAGAACTGGACTTCAGTCAAAGTAAGGTGCCTCATGTAGTTTCATTATTATTTGGCTTGCAGTGTGTAAGGTATGAAGCCCTTGTTCTGCTCTTCTTCCAAACAGTACAAGACACCTGACGGTTTCTTAAAAGATTCCCATTTTTAAAAGTTCTAACGCATGCCCAATTCTGTCTCTTCTTCTTTGTTATGATTTACCATTTTAAACAAGGATATAAACTTGAAGCTCAGGTAACTATGCTGCAAATTTTATTTTGGAAGAGTTTTAGATGAAAAGCCTAAACATGAGACACCAGACAAGGCTGTATGCATTTTCCACGGACATGTACTGTGGTATCCAACTTTGTACATGCCACTCACTGTGAAGTGCAAAGCACCACACACCCAAAAAGAAAAAGAAATCTAAAACTGCACAAGTGAAGTTGTTTGTGGTCTCCAACCTCACACTCATGTGCAAAAGATGGACACAGAAAAGGGCATTTCACGTGACCCACTGCTTCCATGTGTCCATTTCACTTACAAGGGAACAAGGCATGGGGTAGGCAATCGATTTACCACTTTGTCACAGCCAGAAAGTTCACCACATGTACCACATTCAGTCTCCAACCTGAGCTCAGGTGTTATCAGATTTTCTGATCAGGAAGCATTCTTTATCACAGTGTTTTGCTGCCCCCTTTGGCCTGATAGAGGTAGAGCATCAATATTTTTAACTCCTAGAAAGGTAAATACATTTTGTTTGGACTTTATGCAGCAAGTTGTGTTTTCTTCTAAAAGAATGGGAATTTGATGCCCCTGTAATGTCTTTTGCATAATAAGACATCTTTCAGTATAATCTTTGGTGATCCTTGCCTCCAAAGTGTATATTATTCTCGCCAATCCCAGGTCTAGATGTCCATAGGGCTTGAAGCCTCGCACTTCATGCTTCAAATGACAGCCAGTGTTGCTGCCTATTGCAGTTGCTTGAGTCCTGACTCAGACAACTTTTTGCAAGCATTAGGAAAGAGAAAGCTGGTTTTCAATACCCAGGCAAATAAATCAGCCCCATTCAAATCAGGATATGGATGGGGAGACAGCCTGGCTGATTATTGTATAAAAGCCCTTTGTTTTTGATTCGTAAATTGTAATATAATACATCTGCTCGGTATGTAGCAATTGAGGACTCTTTTCTAATGAGACTGCCTCCTCTCAAAGTGTTAGACAAGGGTGTGTCCTTGCTCCTATTCTGTTTAATTTATATCTGGCTGACCTCCCCCTGCTCTGGGGACAATACCATCCCACTCACTTAAAACTAGCCACACAAAATCTTTGTTCTTCTCTACATTGACGATGCTGTTTTAATCTCTCAGACATACTTGGGGCTTAAGAGATTAAAAAAAACAGAGACCACTTATGATTGTTTAATTATTTTTACACCAACTAATTTGTATTTTCATAATTTTGTAGTCTGTTTTAACATGTGTATTTGTTTAACATGTGTGTATTCAGTATTATGTGTTAGTGGTCAGGTGACCATAAATAAAGATTGAATAAAGAGAGCGAGAGAGGTGATAGTGGTAGTGGTTCAAAATCTAAAGGGTGGGTGGTATAACTGGGTCTAGATAAGGAGTCTCAGAGTGGAGGCTAGTGCTGGTGGTACCTCTGCCTGCACTTATGGAGGGTGGAACTGGGAGCTTAACACTAGAGGCTGACAGAACTGTTTAACCTCCAGCCCATCTGACCTCCTCTGACACAGTGGATAGAGGTTTGGATTGCAACCTTACCTGTCATCTTTTCTCTATACTTAAACCCCCAAACTCTTTAACCTTTCCTCATAACTCCATCCTTCTAATTATTTAATTGCCCTTTTCCAGTGCTGTGATATCTTTTTGAGGTGGGGCTTCCAGAACAGTACACAGTATTGCAAATGTGACCACAGTTTTATTGCAAGGCCTTCCCTAATAACCCTTAACATGGATTTTGCTTTTTTTTCAGTGCTGCTGCATACTATGATTTCAGTATGCTTTCTACCATAACTCCTAAGATTTTTCCTGGACGATCTGAGATTCTATCAGTTCATTTGTGAAATGGGGACTTTTTTGCATTTAACATTGGCCATTGGCTACTCATTCTATTGGAAGGAAGTCTTGGTTGCAGCTCTTCACAGTCAGCTTTTGATTTAATTATCCTGAATAACTTGGTGTCATCTGTAAATTTGACTATCTTACTGTTCACCCCTGACACCAGATAGTTTAATATGTTAAATGGCACTGGTCCATCCTAATATAAATTTGTGGTGGACTGCACACCCTCCATTTTGAAAATTGTTTATTTATTCCTACCCTCTGCATGCTGTTCTTTAACAAGTGATGATTTGCATATCCAAATGGACCATCATAGATCTAACGACTCAGACTGGGATCACCTGAAACACATTGCTTTTCAGTCACACAAGTGTATAGAGTAATCAAGTACACATTGGTTTGTGTACTTGTGATGGTATGCTTCTATAGATTGGCCAGGACTAAACTGCGTGCATAGTAAATTTATTCTCTGAAGTGCTTGTAACCAGCACAAGCTGCAGTGGCATATCACCACAAACTTTCTAATAGTTTTATTATTTATTTATATATAAGATTTCTTACCCACCCTTCACTATAAGGTTCCAGTACAATAGCTACAACAGAATATACAATTATAAAAACAAAACCATTGTAATAAAAAAAACAAGTAAAACATTCCAAATGGAACAGAACAGTATAAATTCAGCAAAAGATGTGGATCCGCCGGTATGAGATGGGTCTTCTTATAGTGAAAGCTGTACAACGAAAATGTCTACATCAATATGAGTTAAATTTGGAGATGGACAGATCAGCCTATTTCCATTCTGGGTCGGTTTTGCATACACTCAGTCCATTCTATCCATTGGTGTGTGTATGGATTTTTTTTAAAAAGCATGGAAAATGCACATTTAAATTGTATGCATTTTGTATACATAAGTGCCTTGTACCCCTAAATATACATTTTTGTATGCTTTTTACTGCATTTTTCTATATAATGTGCATTTTGTGCAATATTGTGCAATTTCTTTGAACCAAAACTGTATTGCAAAATTCAGAGAAATGTGTTTATCTGACCAGCACCTGCATTCCTATACCCATATAAGCCCCGCACCACCAGATTTGGTCAGTTCACTTCAAAATGTGGACCAAGTGAAATTCTCCTCCATCGCTAGTTGAATGGAGGCAAAATTCACACTCTGCATTTGTGATGAATGACTAAGATTCAAGTGTGCTCTAGTCCTGATGGAACAGAATCAGCAAAAAAGCCCTGGCCATTTGCAGTGCAAGCATGTGCCTGGTCCCATATGTGTGTGTGCAAATCTGTTGGAGAATAGCAGGGATGGTCTAGCCAAACTAGGGCACAGAAATGCCTTGTCACTCACAGACATAACTCCCAACAAGAATTAAAGGATGGATCTTCCTTGCAGTTTCAGACAGATGAAGCCATTGCCCCCCACTTCACCTCACCTTTTCTAGCCACACTGTGGAACTGAAGTAGCATACAAGGAGAGAATGAGGCAGCTATAGCAGCAGTATAATGTATGGGGCACAATGGTGCAGAAGGAAAGCAACAATAAGGTTACTAGACACTGTGGGAAAGTGGGGATAAAGCTGTGGTGTAGGATGACTGAAAATATCAGGGAAGGGGAAGCAACAGTGGCAGGGGCTTTGGAAGAAAGAGGAGCATGGGAGATTATTAGTGTCCTCGGTGCAAACATTTATGTAAGTGCCCTTATTTAGTTTATAGCAGGGGTGGGCAACATGCAGCCCTCGGCTTAATTTCAAAAGCCCTCTCCAAGCAACCACTGCAGACCTCTGGCAAGAGTGATCCATTCTTCTTTCATCAGCCTGCTTAGGAGAAAGGAAGAGGGACAGAGAGGATCTGGCCCTGCCCACCACTGGCTTCAGCCCCTCCTAGGGATGGAAAGATCTGTCCATTTCTCATGTTTCCAATCATACGTTCAGTTCTCCACATCTCTTCTGCAATTTGTGGTTTTCTCCAACATTTTAGTATGAATTTCTCCTAACAAGCATATTTTTGTAGGCACTTTTGACTAGTGTACACATTTTTGCAAACAATTTCTCCTCATCTAATTCATTTTTGCATGTTATTTTTCACTCAAATGTTCATTTTTATGCACCCTTTCCCCAACATATGTTTTTTTGTAAACATTCCTAGCCCCACCCACAGCTGACATGGAGCCCCCAGCAGGATCCTGGGAGAACACAGGCCTTGACCACAAATTTTTCTCCACTTCTGGCCTATAGAATTATAGCACACAAAGAAACCAGAAAGTCCAACTTCTACTTATAAGACAGGATCTTCTAAAGTAGTCCTCTGCTGCCTGACTTTAAATCTGAATTCCTGAAAATCTCAGGCTTCTTTTTTCCACTTTTAACTTAAAAAATAAAAAAATCTCCACATGTGTTTTCAACATTTCATATATGGACCATAGGCATTATAATAGCATTATGGTATAATTGTTTCATTGTGTACATCTTTCATTTGAGCATCATGAAAACCATGATTTGAGTTTCTAAGCTTATCTGCTTTCATTTTCTGCCAGCTCAGCTTCCCCTTCTCGGGGCTGAATGGCCTCTGAAGGCACCGTGACAGCCACAAGGTTTGCCAATTTAGACATCGGGTCAACCCGTAGTTAGACTTCTTCAGTCCTGGTTTGGCATAATGTCCGAACTGACCCCCTGTTTCTATTAACATAATAAAAATGAAGAACCATTCTAACAGCAAAAACAAAAAAGCATCATTAAATTGGCCACAAAATGTTATGACAATGTGGGCAGGCTGTGTTTACAAAAAGGAAGGTCAACAATTTCTTGAACTTTAGGGCCCAAAAGAGTCTCTCTCTCGATGTCTTAGATGCCTTTCCTCTAACCTGACTGTCTTCTCCCACTTAACCTGGACTTTCTGTCTGCTACTGTGTTGCTCCTTTGCACAAAACAGCAAATACTATAAAGCCTCACGTGTAAGGTTCTGAAAAACAGAAGGGGCTCAGGATGCGTAGAAGGAACAACCAGCTTTGAAGCCAAGTTTCTTTAAATCCACTCAATTTCCGTTCCAACCAAGTGTTGCCATATAGAGCAAAAGCATCACCTTGTGGCCAGACACAAATATTTCATCTTTGTATTTCTTTCTACTACAGAAAGATTTGTCACAGGCACAGCCAGCCAGGACCTACTCTCTTGAAAGACTGTCACCAGGTAGCTTTCTCACAAACCTCTTGAAAACACATGCCTTCTGTTTTCCCTTTCTCACAACAGCACAGCTAGCTGTCTTACAAGTAGTCAACACTTTTACAGCAAACTGCAGATGCTGCCAGCTTTGAACATCTAAAAGAAGTAGATTCATAGCTTTATCCTCATTCTTTGAGGCCCAAGAACAAAAGATCTGGCCTTTGGCATGGCTGGCCTGGGAGACAGTGTGACTAAACTGGTGCTAGAACCTGTGGCTCTACCAAAATACAACAACACATCAGAAACCTACATGTGGCTCTGGAAGGGGAAAGTAGAGGCTCCATAACTGTTAAACTACAGGGGCTCATTGGAGCATACCACCTATTGATAACTGTAGTGATTATGTCTATGTTGGGGATTGTATATGCAAGAGTTTCGTGTATGGCTTAAGCCAGGGTTCACATAAAGTGGAACATCAGTGCAGTTGTGTTTAGGAACCTCACTACCAGAAAAGATCATCTGCCAGACCATACTACTCTAAGAATCCAACCATTAATTCCTTATCCAGGGAAACATAACCCTTCGTCTATTTTTACACAGGCAGGTTACTTTGGCAACAAAAGACACCCATTTTGTGCCACCTGAAGTCACAAGTATGGGGATCCTAGAATTTGTTTCAAAGATGAATGCTGGGCGCTAGGATCGGAGGCAGGACTATTTGCGTCCACATGTGCAGGCTGGATGCAGGAGAATACCTATATGCCTATGGGGCATAATGGCAGCCCTCTCCAAAACAGAAAGAAGTCAGAAATCAGGGTTTTGAAGTAAGGCTGAGTGCTTACATCATTTTGCTGTGTAAAAGAAGCACTTAGCGATACCAGATATGGCAGAACAAATATTTTAAAATGTGCTCCAGGAGGAATAACCTGTAATTGAAGTTGGAGAATGGCTGTTGGGTGCTTCCAGACTGTGGCTATTTTTGGGTGGGTTTGAATCACATACCTGCACATTCAGGTTGCACAATTAAAGTTGACTTGGCGCTCTTGCACAACAAAGCCATACAAAGCCAACAAAGCCCCATCTGACTTTTTGTAATAAGGAAAGTGATGGGAAAATGCACTGGAAAGTGTGGGATAACAATTGCATGATGCAATGTTGTAAAATCTCCCCACAAACAAATCAAAAGGAATGCTCAACAACAACTGGCATTATCTAACCTCCCTGCAAACACTGTGCCAACAAATCAGGGTGAATGCTCAATAAATAGATTGCTTGGAAGTGACCTAACACTGAAATGAAGCCTGCAAAGTGGTTGCCGGGCCCAACACCCAAGACAAATGTCCTGAAAATGATCTTGGGGGTAGATATGACTTCTGATGAAATTTCACATTAGGTGGTATGAACACTGCAAAAGTGTGTGTTTTCCCCGGAATGCTGCTGTTTGGGTAAAGCCCCAGACCCTCTGGCATTTCCTAAGAGTACTGTGATTAAGAACAAGAGCTATGAATTGACAGTTGAGATCTCTACTTATTGGGTGTCCTTAGGCAAACCACTGAGCTTTCCACTCTCATATGTAAGATGGGAATAGTGACTGATACAGGCTGATTTTACAGGTAAGCTGCAAGGAGTCCAGTGATATGTGAAGCTCTGTGCTCTCTTAAAGTGCTACATAAATACTGCTACTATTAGAAGAAACAGCTGGTATAGCACAGTGGGGAGGAGGGCCTGGCTGGGAGTCCAGAGTCTGTGAGTTCAAATCTCCGCTCGTGTCTCCTGGGTGTCAAGGACCAGCAAAAGATCACCCCCACAGTGAGTGGCTCAGGGGTTACCTGCCCTGCCACCTGTGCAGCCATGGGCAAGTTGCATAGTCCCAAGGAGCCCAGTTGCCCCCCAGCTGGCAGTTGTGGACAAGGAAGGGGCTGGCTTGTGCAGCTGTGGCAAGCTGAGCAGGGAGAGCTAGCCTCAGAGGGAGGCAATGGTAAACCCCCTCTGAATACCGCTTACCATGAAAACCCTATTTATAGGGTAGCCATAAGTAGGGATTGTCTTCAAGATGGTCCATTTCATTTTTCTTTTTCACTATTAGAAATAGTATTTGTGGACACCAATGTCAAGAAGGCATTTCAAACTTATCCAGAGATACCATTTCCAGAAGAACAAGTCACAGACTCCTTATTTTAAAAGAAAAATACAAAAACTGAAGCAGGAAGTTATGGTCCAAATATCTCCATTTTTACCATACTGAACATTCTCAAATTTACTTCGTAAAAAGCATGTTGAGTCTTACCAGGTTTAATGAGGACAAAACAAAGATGCATGCGTAATAAACTTTCATTAAACTAAGAGAGTAAAAATTATGTAATGGCTTGGGAAGAACAGCTTCATTTTGTTTTTCTTAGCCTTCGTGTCGTCGTCGCCCCCACCCATAAAAACTTGACGAAGAGTTCATGCAATAGTCCTACAAGGCACAACTTCCACTGTAAGACTGCGGAGAACGTTTTTAATGCCCATCTTAAGCAGATATTTGTTGGTGAAAGCAACATCACCCAGTAGTTACTTTTCTACCTATCTTTTGGCATTTTGCTTTCTTTATCTGCTTTTTTTTCTGTCTTCTTTTCTCTCACACACACTTTTCTTTTTGGGGGGAGGGGAGCAGCTCATACTTTCTTAAGGAACTGGCCCCAAAACTGGCAGCCTGGCAAAGAAAGGCACCTGACTGTGACAAGGAGCAGAGATCAGAAGTGCATAAACTTCACTGGTCTATACCAGCAAACCTATGGTTCCTCAATATGTGGGAGTTCCTCTTCATGGAGAGGTTCTGACAGCCAATCAAGGGAATAACATGCCATGATGATCCTGAAGATTACCTTCTAATGAAGATGGCCTTTGTAGCTTAGAAGTTAATAAGACAAGCTGCAAGCTTGTTTACCTTAACCCTTATGATCTACAAAAAGGACACTCATCACATCAAGCCTGAACTAGGAGAGATGGGGGTGGAAGAATTAAAAGTAAGCATATCCCCATGGGTTGGGTTTAATTGTTCTGTTACAAACAATGTAAGAGTTAATTTTTGTTCTAGCAAATATAGTTATACAACAAAAAAGGTAAATGTCTTGATAGTTCCTCTCAGAGAAAACATCAGAATAGAGAGCAAATACTGACATATATCTTATGTCTCCCAGGGCAAAGCCCTTCTTAACACATCCCACAGCCTGCAATAAAAGAAATTGCTTTTAAAGGGTTCCTGTAAACCAAGCACAAGAGCAGCTCAGTGGATATAAAGCCTTCGCTCCTGCAGCTGCAAAGGATCAGACCCGATCAAAGATAAGAGCTGGGAAGAAGAAAGGCAGGAAGGAGCCTTTCTTTTTGCTCCATCGTGGGTAGGGCAAACCTGACCAATTGTTCAGAGGGCGACAGATAATAACACCTGAGCTGGGACTGAAAGGCAGAGTCTTCAGAGTTGCCAATAGGCAGAAGGCAATAGCTACACAGCCGCGCCACCACGCTGTAACCAGGCAGCCGCTGCAGGCATGATCAGCCAATGACCTGACAGCCGTACGGCTCCTCCAGAGGTGACAGGCAATAACCGTAAAGCTGTGCAGCCACTGCAGAAGGGACAGGTAATAATCACCATACAAACATACACCACTCTGGAGGTGTCAGGCAATCATGGCACAGCCGCTCTGCAGCTGACAGGCAACGTTTCTGACAGGTGTACAGCTGCTACCATCAGAGGGAAGAGGGAAAAGGCAATTCCCCCCCATCCCACTCTTCGCTCTGATCTGAAGCTACTCAGCTTGGAAGGAAAACAGGCATACAGCATTGTAGCAAAAGCAACTCCATCAAGTGAATAAAGGCTACCATCGTTCGCAAAGGGCATGGATAAGTAACACCACATCAGAGGATTCATTTGCTCTATTGGACCAACATCAATCTAACCCAGCACTCAGCCTCCAAGACTGACCAATCAGGAATCTTTGGAAATTCTGGGCAGGATCCTGGTGGCCTCTTTCACTTGTTTCTCTCTGCTGTACCTTGTACTCAAAAGATATGCTGCTCCTCAGGGCTCCATTGATCACTGGAGTCTCCCTTTATGATAGCTAATAGATATTGAGAGACTGATATCCTCCATGAGTTTGTCCAGTCCCTGTTCAAAGCCATCTAAGCCAGTAGCACATCTTGTGGCTGCAAATTCCACAAATTATTAAGTGTTGAGTGAAGGAGTACTTCCTTATTTCTGCCCTCAAACTTTTGCCCATTAATTTTTGGGGTAACCCCCAAGTTCTAGTTTTATGGGATGAAAGGGAGGAGGGGAATCTAAAACTAGAACTTGTGGATGCCCAACGCAGCTGAATGCTGAAAGATTCAGGACACACAAAAGAAAGTACTTCTGCACACAGGGCATAGTTAAACTATGGAACTTCCTCCCACAGGAGGAAGTGATAGCCACCAACTTGGATGGCTTTAAAAGAGGGTGAGACAAATACATGGAGGGCAAGGCTATCAATGGGCTACTAGCCCTGATGGATATGCTCTGACCCCATGGGTGGAGGCAGCATGCTTCTGAATACCAGGTGCTGAGCAGCACTAATGGGGAAGAGTGTTGTTGTCCTTCTGGTGAGCTTCCCATGGGCTTCTGTTTGGCCACTGTGAGAAGAGGATGCTGGACTGGAGGAGCCATTGGCCTGATCCAGCAGGCTCCTTCTATATTCTTATCTCTCTCCTCACAAACCTTTATCAAGTCCCCCCACCTAATCATATTTGTTTCCTAAACTAAAAAAACCCTAAATATTTCCAATGATATCCATTGTTAGTCATACTCAGAGTAGGCCCACTGAAATCAATGGACTGCCACTTCTTTCAATGGCTCTACTCTAAGTATGCCTTAGCTGGATATCACCTTTTATCCCCAATGCCATGATTATTTTGACTGCACTGTTTTGCACTTTTCTCAGTTCTTATTATTGCATGCCTATCCTGTAAAGTAATTTTTATGAAGGCTGCAAATATTCCAAAAGTTTACAGAAATTAAAGGGAAATTTAAACCAAGACTAGGGATGTTGAATAATCGACAGGGGAACACATTGACTGACCAAGATAAAATAAAAAGGAAGATGGAAGCAATACACTGAAGAACTCTATAAAAGAGATGCAAGGATGACAGATTCATTTAAGGAGAAATCATGTGATGAAGAACCAGAAATTTTAGAATGTGAGGTTGAAGCTGCTCTTAAAATACATGGAAGAAACAAATCACCAGGAACAGTTGGCATACCAATAGAGCTGTAACAAGCTGCTGAGAATGAATCTGTCCACATTTTGACAAAAATCTGTCAAGAAATATGGAAAACAATGGCCCACAGACTGGAAATGTTCAATACACATCCCAATTCCAAAGAAAGGGGATCCCAAGGAATGAAGCAATTATCAAACTATTGCCTTAATAGCCCATGCAAGTAAAGTAATGCTCAAGGTTCTACAACAAAGGCTGTTATGAAGTGAGAAATGCCAAATGTCCAAGCTTGATTTAGAAAGGGAAGAGGTACCAGAGATCATATCGCAAACATACATTGGATAATGGAACGGACCAAGGAATTTCAGGAAATCACTCTGTGCTTTATGATTACAGCAAAGCCTTTGACTATGTAGATCATGAAAAACTATGGAATGCTTTAAAAGACATGGAGGTGCCACAGGATCTGATTGTCCTGATACACAACCTATACTCTGGACAAGAGGCTACTGTAAGGACAGAATATGGAGAAGCTGATTGGTTCCCCATTGGAAAGGATGTGAGACAGGGGTGTATTTTATCACCCTATTTGTTTAATCTATGCAGAACATATCATACAGAAAGCGGGATTGGACAAAATGAAGGTGGTGTGAAAATTGGAGGGAGAAATATAAAAAATTTAAGATATGCAGACGATACCATACTACTAGCAGAAACCAGTAATGATTTGAACGAATGCTGTTGAAAGTTAAAGAGGAAAGCACAAAAGCAGGACTACAGCTCAACATCAAGAAGACTAAAGTAATGACATCAGAAGATTTATGTAACTTTAAAGGTGACAACGAGGACAATGAACTTGTCACGGATTATCAATACCTTGGCACAGTCATTAACCAAAATGGAGAGAATAGTCAAGAAATCAGAAGAAGGCTGGGACTGGGGAGGGCAGCTGTGAGAGAACTAGAAAAGGTCATCAAATGCAAAGGTGTATCACTGAACACGAAAGTCAGGATCATTCAGACCATGGTATTCCCGATCTCTATGTATGGATGTGAAAGTTGGACAGTGAAAAAGGCAGATAAGAGAAAAATCAACTCATTTGAAATGTGGTGCTGGAGGAGAGCTTTGCGGATACCATGGACTGCAAAAAAGACAAATAATTGGGTGTTAGAACAAATTAAACCAGAACTGTCACTAGAAGCTAAAATGATGAAACTGAGGTTATCATACTTTGGACACATCATGAGAAGACATGATTCACTAGAAAAGACAATAATGCTGGGAAAAACAGAAGGGAGTAGAAAAAGGGGAAGGCCAAACAATTATATTTGATTCCCTAAAGGAAGCCACAGACCTGAACTTACAAGATCTCAATAGGGTGGTTCATGACAGATGCTCTTGGAGGTCACTGATTCATAGGGTTGCCATAAGTCATAATTGATTTGAAGGCACATAACAGCAACAACAGGCTGCCCATAAGGGGGAGGAAAGAAGATGACGACAAGCTCAGAAAGTCATGAGCTAGCCCACTGCGCATCATCTACAGGTAAGAGTAAGCTATCATTTAGCAACACTTCAAGTTAATGGACAGGTGCAAAGGCAATGCAACCCCCCCTCTCCACCCACAAAATCAATTTTGTGCAGTGTTGAATTGTTCTTGCAAGCAATACAGATAATCTCCAAAGTAAGAAACATTAACAGCTCTCATTTCAAAGATTATTACATTCAACTCCAAAATGTCTCCAAAAATGCCTCTAGCTGCCATTGGCTGAGCTACTCCAGTCCTGGATATGGTAAGATGGGGGGGGGGGAATGGTCCAGGTGAATGAAAGGGAGAGGGGAAAAGGAAAGGGAAAGTTGCTTCAACTCTGGCCATTCATCAAACCTGATTTGTAGTGATTTATTTTCTCCTGAAAATATAATTGCAGTGCCAGCCTGTCCAATGCGGACAGGCAAAACATTACTGAGGCTTTTCAGGGCTCCTTGTGCTTCTAATTGCTTTCTGTTCAGAGTGGCATGGCATTAGTGATAAATTGCCTGTTCATTAGTCAATTCCTGTTCACGACTGGGGTTGTAGGCTTTGATTACTAGTTTCTTTTCATTCTGTTTTTCTTTTTAGTTGTAAAAATAGCGCTCTCATAATACTACTACTACTACGAAGAAGAA
Organism: Rhineura floridana; assembly: GCF_030035675.1. Lineage (NCBI taxonomy): Eukaryota > Metazoa > Chordata > Lepidosauria > Squamata > Rhineuridae > Rhineura > Rhineura floridana. The sequence continues at coordinate 2,728,581 of NC_084486.1, forward strand.
GACACCCAGCTGTAAAGAATCTACCTCCCATGGAGAACAGGAATGACTAGACTGAGGGGCAAGTAAAGGGGCAACAGATCACTAATTACCTGTATGAGAGAACTGGCCTGTTTTGCATTACTAAAACTTGGATAAGTGAGCTGAGAGGTTTTGATCTTTCCAAGCTCTGTCCATTTGGATTTTCATTGCAGCACAGGATCAAGAGCTCGGGATTCCCTCTCCCTCTCCAAAGTTTCTGTGAAGTCAGGACAAGCTTATGAGTATTTTTAGTTGCAGCTAGGTAATCAGAACATATTGGGAATTATTCTACTGTGTTAATCACCCCATTGTCAAGAACTCTCCCTGCCTTGGCTGATGGAGGTAGTCTCACATGCTGTCTTGAGGACTCGCTCAATATTGATTTGGAGGACCTGAACATATGTGTAGCTCAGGACCTCATGGAACAATCCCAGTATGTAATTGGCCCAACAAATGTAGCACAACTAGCATTGAGCCAAAATATGCTGATGATACCCAGTTCTCATCCTTTTTATCAGTCAGATGGTGTTTGGAATCAGTAATGGCCTGGATGAAACCTGATAAAAAGCAGGTGAGGTTCATGATGAGGTTCATGATGAGGTCCAGAAAAAAGGCAGATGAGGTTCATGCTCATCCTGAAGAATCAGGTTCATAGTTTGGGAGTGTTGCTGGATCCAGCTTTGTCACTGGAGGTACATGACTTCTGTGTCCGTCAATACTTTTCAAAAGCTTAACTGATGTGCCACCTATGATCACCATCTGGGTAGAGACAACTTGGCCACTGTTACCCATGCACAGGTAACCTCTGAGTTAGACTAATGCACAATGCAGTATGTGGACTGCCTCTGAAGACTTTTCAGAAGACTTTTGCTAAATGGCTGGTGAAAAAGACCCTATTGCCTTCTATAACTCAGACACCTTCATGCTTACATACATGAATTCTTCATACGCACAATCCTACAGCGGGCCCCAGAAAATGACCTCTAAAACAGTTGTCCAAAAATCTAAGCGACTCAACTTTCATTTTTCAAAGTAAGTTTCTTGCACTCATGGTTGTAAACTAGGAACATCTAAATGCATGCTTGCAGTTTCTGTTAAAGAATGAGATTCCAGGAAGGATATGGTTAGAGTTTTCTGATAAGGTAGGATTGGAAGGTTTTTCTACTCTATACATTCCCAATCTCTTTTCAAAATGTTCAGTCTATGTCCAAATGAATTCAGCTCAGTCCTTTCTGAACCCTTCACTCTCAAAATGAATACAGCATATTAAATTATCATCATCATCATCATCATGAGGCCTCATCTTGAGTACTGCATCCAGTTCTAGACACTGCACTTTAAGAAGGATGCAGACAAACTGGAACAGGTTCAGAGGAGGGCAACGAGGATGGTTAGGGGACTGGAAACAAAGCCTTTTGAGGAGACTGAAAGAACTGGGCATGTTTAACCTTGTGAAGAGAAGACGGAGAGGAGACATGATAGCACTCTTCAAGTACTTGAAAGGTTGTCATACAGAGGAGGGCCAGGATCTCTTCTCGATTATCCCAGAGTGCAGGACATGAGTTACAGGAAGCCAGATTTCAGATGAACATCAGGAAAAACATCCTAGCTGTTAGAGCAATACAACAATGAAACCAATTACCTAGGGAAGTGGTGGGTTCTCCAGCGCTGGAAGTATTCAAGAGGCAGCTGGACAGCCATCTGTCAGGTATGCTTTAACATGGATTTCTGCATGGAGCAGGGGGTTGGACCCAATGACCTCATAGGCCCCTTCCAACTCTATGAGTCTATGAAAACAGTTAGGTAGAATGAGAGGGCTCAGTTACAGGGGTGAGGAATCCCATGACTTATAGACTATCACATGCTTGATTGGATGCCAGTGTCCACTCCAGTCCACACTATGGCATTCTGATTGCCTGCTGCATCTCAGTCAATGCAATGAGACGCCATTACTGTATGGAAGGGCACTCCTTGAAGATGAGACAGTGAGGTCAGGAGAGGAGGCTGATTGTGCCAGTTTTCAGCTCATGTTCCTTAGAGTGAACACTTGCCTTGCCTACCTATCCAAGTGCCCCACCAGAACTTTGAGAAGAGATTCAGAAATTGTGAGGATTTCGTAACCCAGCACTGTATAGCATATGTTAGAGCTTTGGTGGTAAAGCTCACAATGCACATGCTCTATTTTCCCTTTCCCTCTAAAATGTGAGACCAACTGAAATTAGTGATTCAAGCTCACACCCTACACGGGTATTTCATTCGTTTGTGAATGCACACCCTTTATTTGGGTTGTTTTATTTTCCCTCCTTGTGTGAAATCATTCCCTCTTGGGCACAAAAGGTCCCCTACAGTTGCCATCTGGCGTGCCCTCTCCACAGCCATTTTGGAGCTTGGCAGAGAGATCTGTGTGTGAGAGTGCATGAAGACCCACTGTTTTCTTCTGCATTTAAAACTTGTCTCTCCCTGTGTCCAGTTCAGAGTGGGAACCACCAGTCGGAGACGAGGGTGCAATCAATTCTTGTTTTATTAAAGTAATGGATACATCAAAGGTTGTGCGCCTCATAGAAACCCCTATGCTAACTCACTACAATCTCTAACTGCACTCTAGACATGCTCTGCAACTTGTGAGGAAAGTTGACTCAGCGCCCACTTCTGGGCGCGGTAGTCTCAAATAGGAGAGGTCTTGGGGCATAACCTCTCACTCCGTCGCACACATGCCTCCTTCTGCCCTGTCCGCTTCTCCCGACGTCATGAGGGCTCATCGGAAAGCACAGGTTCCTGATCGGCAGGCGGGAGAGAGGAGGGCAGGGAAGCGTCAGGCGTTTCTAAGATACTGCTTGGTGAAGGAGTGTCTACTCTCTCAGGAGCATCCCCCAACAGTCCCGTGGGAGTGCTGGGGGGCTGAGCACTGTCCCATTGAGGGGCAGGACCAGCCGTGAGAACTGGCGGGGCAGGCGACTCGCTGTCTTCCCCAAGGTCGGGGTTAGACTCAACAACAGCTGGATCGTCCATGCTCCCTAACGGCTGAGGCTTCTGAAACTCATGCCTTCCCCTTCCTTCCTCGGGAAGGAGGCTGGGTCCATCACCCCTGGGCTCAACGCCCTGGAATCATAAGCCATTGCAGAGAATTCACCATCCTTCCTAAAGACCTAGAGAAACCAAAGACAGAAACTGCATGGTGCATTTCAGTCTTTGAATTGCTCCAATGAGACACTGCCTACCTTGTGCTTGCAAAGTTCTTCCCTGATGCCCACAGGGTCTCCCCCCACCCCCAGCTGAAGTTTGACTTGAAAGAAGCATTCTATTGAAGTCATTAGAACTATATCCAGTTTTCAAATGTGCTCACAGGCTTCCAAAGAATGTGCCAATGCAAGTGGAGGCCATCACAAGGAGACACCCCACGGGGGATTGCCCCTGTGGTGTCTTCCCTTCTGAGACACCACTGAAGGGCAAGGAGTTCACCCACATGAAAGTGGCAGACAGAGGAAGGACCCAGCGGAGTGGAGATCTCACAGGGTGAGGGACTAGGAGAGGAGAGGAAAGCTCCCAGGTGAGAGTGGAAGGATCTGTCATTTTCTGTGAGGATGGAAAGGGGGAATTAAGAGCTACTTTTGTACAGAGAATAGATTGTGTACTTCTGCATTGCTTTTGGATTTTATATATCCTGCTCCTCATTTACTCCTCCCATATTTATTTCTTAGGTTACTGCTGTTATATATGTATTAGGTTTTACAGTTGTGCTTGAGATAATAACTTGTGAAAGTTTTTATTTTATTGTCTATTTCTTTTTGTTATAATTGCTTTAATTTTTTGTATTGTATGATGTTAAGTATTGACATATATTGTTTATTGTGTTTTATGTTGTAAACCACCCAGGGGTCTCTTGAGGAAGGGTGGTATATAAATAAAATAAATAAATAAATAAATAAAACTGGGTCTAACTGTTCAAACGTTGGCAGCCAAGTTCACTATGCGCTATTGGGACCATAATAAGGCCATACCATCCAACCCTAAATGCCTCTAACAACCACTTACCTGAAGCTACTGAAGCCTCTGTCAGGTAGACCTGTAAACTCGGGTGACAACCCTCCAGATCCAGCCTACTAGCTAAAATTGGTTCAAAATCCAAATGGCTGCTAGGGAGTTCTGTGGTTTTGCCACAGGTACATGCTGGCACTTCCAAAACCTCTGGTAGCAGCTGCCTGGCACAGAAAGACAAGCCTTGTTGAGCGTAGCTGAGTAATCCTGTCAGTGAAGCTGCATGAATTCTCATTCCAAAGCAAGGCCCACTGCCTCCCCGAATCACCCCATTAAATTGCTAATATCTTATTGTTTTTTAAGATTCTGCAACTTGCTGGGAAATGTTTATAATTTTTTTTCTGCCTGCAGTCACTGTGCCTAATGCCCAGTCATTGAGTGCCATATGTGTTTATATGCACTGCAATTTTCCACTTGATTACATTTTACCACAACCACTTTGAGCCACTCTGCAAAGGAGGCAAAGCATCCATAACGCCCACAGCAGCCCAGACAGACACAGCCCAAGAATCTACACAACTCAGATAGCGTGGTTGCTAAGCATGCTTCAAATCCCCAAGGCTGGAGGTTGGGGTGGGAAGGTTAGGTGATCAGACAGTCACTTAAAAATGGAAGCCTGTCGCTTCTCCAGGATTGCAGTTAAACCCAATCTTACAACCTCCTGTAGTGGCATAAAAAAAATCAGAACCAGGGCTTCAAACACTGGCCTTAAGTAGGGACACATGAGAAGCTTTCAGGCAGCTCCCAGTTGTCTAAACTCACTCAAGTGGGAAGGAGAATCAGGGTCAAAGGACTCTGAAAGGAACGCAGTGGAGTGGGTCATACAGTTACTTCCCCCCCATTAATCTGGGAAAGCTTTTCTGCTATTCTTAATTGACTGCAACTGAGGTCAGTTGGTCTTGTGAATCTGCTCTCATTCAGTTGCCACAGATCAGGGACGGGGAACCTTTTTCAGCCCCAAGGGCCACATTCCCTCGTGAGAAGGTTTCTGGGGGCCATATGCCAGAGGCAAAAGAGGATAGAGTAATTAATACAGTTCTGACCTTTGTATAGTCAGCTACATATCAGCCATATAAAGGTCAGAGGTCAACACACACCCCTTCTTCCTTCCTTCCTTCCTTCCTTCCTTCCAGCAGGCTCTGCAGGTGGCAGATTGCAGTTCAAGGGCACACTCGAGGCAGGCTAACAAACTTGATGAGGATGCACAGCAGGGCCAGTGAGGGGGTGTGAAGAGCTATACAGAGAAGAGGCAGGGGCACATTTGGTCCATGGGTCTGAGGTGCCCCACCTGTGCCACAGACAGACAGTGCCAGCACATACTGTAGCTCATGGACCGAGGGAAGTTGCACCAGCAAGAGAAGGCTTGGCAAGAATGCATGGTTTTTTTCTTACTCAAAAGTAAGCTCTGATTCAAACTGGAATCACAGTGTCCAGGGAGGGGAGGTTTCCAGCCACAACCCCCCTTCACCTCAGTCCCCCGCTTACACTGTACTTAGTGATGGGGGGAGCCCCCATCGGCTCTAATAGGAGCTTTTCTTTCTGTCGCTAACTGCCACACCGGGGGAGGGGGGATCATGGCTGGGGAGGGATTAACCTTGACCTCCTAGATCCAGATTGGAGATCCCCATACTAAAGTTATGTGTGCACACTAGCCACCTATAGCAAAGATTTTCCATTGGCCCCACCTGGAGGGGCAACGGGTTGATCTGCTGATCAGCTGTGAAATCTCTTTGAAGCTGATTTTTTTTTTAAAACCCACACTTAAGCAGCTCCTACCAGATTTTACGGTAAAAGGATGTGGAGTTTGACCAGTGTCATGTGCCCGTTTTCAGAAAAGAGAGGTCGATATGCACTGGAACTGGAAGAACAGTGAGTGTGTCTCTATCCATATTTCTGAGTAAGAAAAAAAGCACAAGCGTAGCTGCAGGCTACTTTTAAACTTTATATCATCATCGTCGTCGTCGTCGTCATTCCAGTAGCAGCCCAGGGCAGCAAACAAAAGTACTAAAAACACTCTCTAAAACATCTTTTAAAAACAAACTTTAAAATATATTAAAACAAAACATCCTTAAAAATATCTTTTTTTAAAGAAAAAATTTTTTCCCACTAAGTGGCAATACAGACTGCCATGTTGTTTTTAGAATCTGACCACCAGTCTGCTTTTAACCATCCCAGCTGCATCTGTCCCTCCCTGTGGATCCTTGTTTCTTTGTGTCAGAACTCCCCATCCACAGGCAGCTACTGCCTGCCGCAGAACTCAGCCAAGGCCTGACCATGACCCTGCTACCCATGCTGCCTTTCTCCTGCTAACAGCACTGACAACTATGCAAGTCTTCCCACAGTTAAGACTGCAAGGGAGTCTGAATTGGCGGTCCATGTGAGGTCAGCATGAGTTGGGACGGCTCAGAAAACCAGCCTTTCAAAGGGGCTACAGGCCATATCCCCCAACCTGTGGGTCAACTTACAAGTGGCTGGGACCAAAGATGGTATTTTCTTTCCTTTTGTCTCTGCCCCCAGTACCCAACAAAATGGCTACCACACCTGTGTTGTTTATTTAAGATTACTGGACTTCTGATTACAAACAACACATTTTCTTATTTATAGAACACTGCTGAGCATAAGATTTCCAACTAAGGCCTTGCTTCCTTTAGCCCAGTCTGCTGACTGGTTTCAGCCCATCCTGACTAGCAACATTTGCTCTGCAGTTCGTAAAGAGACAATTAACTATTCCCACATCTCCCTTTTTAAAAACAAAACAAAAATATAGTAATGTTACATTGAAGCATAAATACTAGCGTTGCTCAATAAGTCTTTCTGGTGCTCAGCGTAATCTGTCTGATCTGCGTGGTGCCACTCCACCTTCCTCTGTCACCATCTCAGGATCTAGTTCCTTTGGTTCCTCATTGTTTTCCAGTGTACCACTGTTTGTAGGCAGCTTGTTCATGTTTTGTTGCTGATTACTGATCCTGTCTTCTGGCCCTGGAACAAGCTGCAAATGTCTTCTGTTACGGTGATAAGAATGTCCATCATATGTGTGTACCTCATATGATCGCGGAGCTACCTCCCACAAAATATGTGCCTTCTGACTCCACAAGTCACCACTATGTATATGAACTATGCCATTGGGTTTCAGTGACTGCAAGGCCCTAGACCCCTCAACATAGTACATTTGCTGTTTCAGTTTACTCATGCTTTGATATTTGCAGAGATCAGTAACACCCTTATGACTATCCCTCACCAAGCCAGGCAGTCTAGTTCTCAGGTTTCTTCCAAATAAAATCTCAGCAGGTGACGCACCATGTACCAAAGGTGCCGATCAATAATGCAAAAGAGCCAAATGTGGGTCTCCACCTGAAGCAGTGGCTTTCTTCAATAATCTTTTTATGATCTTCACCCCATTTTTCACCAGCCCATTAGACTGAGGGTATCCTGGTCTTGATGTGACATGCCTAAAACCATAGTCTTTTGCAAATTTCTTGAACTCATACCCTGAAAACTGAGGGCCGTTATCCGACATGACCAGATGTGGAATCCCATGTCTTGAAAAAATAGATTTAATGTGCTGTATAACCTGTGGTGCTGTAATACCTTCTAACAAAGCCACCTCTGGGTAATGTGAAAAGTAATCTACACCTAACAAATAGTCTGTACCTGCCATGGTAAACAAATCAATTCCCACTTTATACCATGCAACCATCCACATGGGTTCTTTTTTATTCTTGCGCTGATACGTTTGGCATGCATTACATTTGTGGACTACATTTTCTATATCCCGATTCATAAGAGGCCAATATAATACCTCCCTAGCCCTCCTCTTGCATTTTTCAATGCCCAGATGACTCTCATGGATTCGCTCAAGCATGTCCACTCTTAAACTGTTGGGGACTACAATCCTTTTACCCTTGACCAAAACACCATCTATCACTGAGAGCTTCCCTACAAATTGAAAATATGGGCCAGCAATGCGATGACCAGACCATCCATTGGTGACAGTATTTATTACCTGCTGCAACATCACATCCTGTGCGGTGGCTAGTGCAAATTTTTTCCACATTTCATCTGAAACTGGGAAATACCTCCTTATCTCATTGACATGCACAACATCTGTTTCCAGTTCAGCAGCAGCAGCAGTGTCATCAACTGCCTGGGACAATGTGTCCACAATCACCAGATGCTTACCTGGTTTGAATTCTAATCTCAGATCATATCATATCATTGTAGCTGGAAAAAAAGTCTGTCAAGTCTGGGCAGTATATCAGCAAGTCTAGCGATAGTGACCAGAGGTTTGTGGCCTGTTTCTGCCACCACTGACCTCCCATAAATGGAAAAATTGAACTTTTTGCATCCATGCACTAGGGCCAATGCTTCTTTCTCTATTTGTGCATATAACATTTCTGTTTTTGTGAGAGCCCTAGGCACATATGCTACCAGCCTCCAATGATCACCATATTTTTGCAAGAGAGTGGCTCCAATGCCCTCTTTAGAAGCATCAGTGGACAATTTGTCTCCCTGCTACTGTCAAAACACCTTAGGACAGGAGCTGTTTCAATTAGTTTCCTCAGCTTTGCAAAGGCTGTGTCCATATTTGCATCCCATGTCCACTGGGTATTCTTTTTTATGAGTGCTTTAAAACTACTGCCAGGTTTCCAATGTTCTGCCAGGTTTCCAATGTACCTTCCTACATGAGTTACCATCCCTAGAAACCTTTGAACTCCTTCTTTATCATGGGGGGGGGGCATGTTGGAGATTGCTCTAATTCTGTTTTAGTCAATTTGTACACTGTTTCCAGATATTCTTCCCCCCAGGTATCTGATTTCTTTAACTCTAAACGTGCATTTCTCCCTGTTGAGTTTCAACCCAGCCACCCTTGTCCTCTCTAAAGCCTCTTGTGACCTCTGATCATGTTCCTCTTCAGTTCTGCCCCATACACGGACGTCATCAATGTACACTTTGACTCCAAGAACACCCTCAAATATTTGCTGTACAGTCCCATGAAAGACTTCAGGGGCTGCCTTAAGGGCAAATGGGAGCCTGCAAAAACAATGTTTCCCAAAGGGTATATTAAAAGTGCATAACCTTGCACTTCAGATATCCAATATTACTTTCCAAAAACCGGAAGATACATCCAAAATTGAAAAATGTTTTGTACCTGCAAAAGATATCCTCTCTAGTAGGCAAGGGGAAATGTTCCCTTTTAAAATATTCATCGAGCTCTTTGGGATCAAGACACAATCTAAGTGTTCCATTTTACTTTGCTATGATTACTAATGAGTGCACCCATTCGGGGGGGGGGGCTCTACTTTTTCAATTACTTTTTCAGTTAACAATCTGTCTCTTTTTAACCTCTCTTTTAAGGCCAAAGGAACCTTTCTTGGAGCATGGATGACCGGATGATTAGGTTCTGCTAACTCAATTGTATATTTAGTGTTTAATATATAGGGTTGCCATATTGCCCGGTTAGCCGGGTTTTACCCAGATTCTTTGCATGCCACCTGGTGCCCGTTTAGCCCCTTAGGTGGCCCAGATTCTCAGCTGTAATTTTTTTAAAAAAATAAGTTTCTAGGTGGTCCGGTTCTCGAGATATACATAAAAACGTCAGCCGCCCCCGACTGTTAAATCTTTCTTTAAACAGTACTGTATAGCACTTCCTAGCTTTAACCCCGCCTGCTCAGGATTGCAGCCAATCAGTGAAGCCAGGGTTCTGTTTCAGTTTCACACCTGAGGCAGTGTCTAGAAAACCTCATTGCAAAGTCAGAAAATTGTGGTTTCCCCCCGTTTATCTGAAAATCTCATAAATTGGGTAAGTATATACATTTCAGTTATTTTTCCTCTTGTGTGCAGGAGTCAGATCCTGGGCAGTGTTTTGAAAACCTTCACAATACTTGTTTTTGTAAAAGCATTGCTAATCCCATAAGCCCAGAGTAAATCCCATTGAATTCAATAGGACTTATTTTGAGTAGACATGGTTATGAATGTGCTGAAAATCAATGGGACTTTGGAGGGAATGTAAAAAAGAATTGTGTTTGTGTTCTAACTCTTTCTGTCTCCTCTCCAGTCCTATTTTAAAGCAAGTAGGCAGGGCTTACTTTGGTATTACAGTTTTTATTCTGTAGGAAACTAATACTGATTTTTTAAAAACTAATACTGATTTTTTAAAAACGATTACTGATTTTTCTGCAATGACCAACTGGTTTGACAATAAACTGTTATATGGGCTGTATATATTTATACATCTGCAGTGTGGGCGTGGGCGTTTATGGAGTCTTATGATTCGGAATTTTGGGTTGTGTGAATGAAGTTGCTTATCACTTGAGGTTGCATTTCTGTCCCTGAGTAAGTTCCACTGAATACACTGGGACTTGCTTCTGAATAAATAAACCTAGGATTGCACTATAAATATCTTTAGTTTGTGTAAATAATAAATATATTTGATAGTCATGCTTATATAAATATTTCTTCATTTATCCTATTTTTGGTTTTTGGTTAGGAATCCTGACTGGTTGTGAGATGCTTACTGTTCTGCCTTACTCATAGGAATCTTGTTGTGGTTGGTATGGTATTACATTTAGGAAAGTGTTACTGCCTTCTGTGTTTTTTTTCCTATTTGCATTTCACTTATCTTTAACCTCACTCCGTTACAGCCATAGAAGCAACAGCAGCATATGCAAGATAATTAACTCCCATTAGTGATAAGAACAAGAATTTATAATTATTATTTCAATTAAAACAAGAGGCTTATCAATACTTTGAAGAGGACCAGATATTTATTTTGTTTCTGAGCCCAGGACTGGGTCTTTCATGATGCCCGGTGGGGGGGGGGGGAGCAGGAGAGTAGTCGATAAGACAGACATCCTGGCATTGGTAATCTAATTAGCAAGGTATGTGTGAGGTTGTTGCACACTTCCAGGCCCAGTTTCATTTTGAGTATGGAGGTGGAACCTGTGTAAATGTGGCGGATCAAAGGGAGAAGAAATTTTGAGTTAAGCAAAGCTCTGCTTTTATAAAACCTAAGAAACATACAGATACTTTGAATGTCTGAGTGCCTGCACCAGTGGAATACTGGAGGAACTTGTAAAACTTGCTGCAACAGTATGCAGAACTGAGCATGTGGCGTGAAAGACTCCTTTTCCTAACATTTTGGCTTCTTGTTTTTCTCCACCCACCACATCTCTGAAATATATCGTATATGTAATGGTTAACCGTACTGCTCCCCTGACTTACTTTATGTTTGTTGCTATTTTGTGTTTTTATTATGTTTTTATATTGATTGTGCATTTTTATTGTTTTTATTATATTTGTAAGCTGTCCTGAGCTCTTTTTTTAACAGCAGAAGGGCAGGATATAAATCCTCTTAATCAATCAATAAATACTCCATAGTGTTGGAAACTAGAGTCTAGGCATTTAAGGCTGAAAATGTTGCTTTTAAAAAAAAGATTTCTCACATCTTTCCCCAGTTTTTGGTGGTAATTCCTAGGCACAAAAACAAAACAACTGGACAATCCAAATATTAATATGCAAATGATATGCAAATACTTTGCATAATATGTATAATATGCAAATTAGCCTGCCTGGATTTATGGAACTGGAATATGGCAACCCTATTAATATACCAATGCCCTCAAAAACATCTGCATATTGATCTTGTATAAGCAGACCCTTAGCATTAGTTACTGTACAACCCAGTTTGATTAAACCTAATTCTTTACAGGATTGGCACGGTATTTCCTAAAGCTATTACAAAAGTTACTATTTTTAGTTGATCATTTACCTTTACCTCTAGTTGATACACTCCTTTAGTGGGAATAACCTTCCCATTGTAAGCTCTGGGTTTTATTTTTTTACCCTTGATCCAGTTTGGCTTTTTGTATACCTTTTTCACAAGTAGTTCAGGAAGCACATTTACTTCTGCTCCTGTGTCTGTTTTGTAATTAATGACTCTTCCATTAGTCTTGAGTGCAACAGTCCAGTCCTCTCCTTTCTCTGCAGCCACTGTTCCCACACAGAACTCCTCCTCAGTATCTTCATCTGTACTATCCTGATAGACTGCATTAGTTTGCATGTTTTGTCCTTTCCTGTGGTCGCTGCTCTTGGTTCTATTGTTTGCATATGTTGCACCACTTTCCAAGTGCAGGACATTGCCTATTCAGGTGATTTATTCCACATTTTCAGCAAGTGGAGGCTCTTTGCCTTGCAGCCTCTTCTTTTGGTGTTTCTCTGAAGAGTCCTGTTCTCCTTGCTTGCTTTTTTACTTCTTGTTTTTGCTTGCTGCAGCTGCTTGTTTTCCCTTCCATTTTGGGCAGAGTTCGAAGAGTAACTTCTGCTGCTTGGCAAACTTGCACTGCTTTGTCTAAACTCAAATTCACATCTTATTTTTTGCCATTTTGAATCTCTAATTCCTATAATAATCTGATCTCTTATCAGACTCTGTAAACTACCCAAAGTTACAATTCTGACTCATCAACTTCAGGTCTGTTAGGAATTCTTCACAAGATTCACCTCCTTTTTTAGTTCTTTTGTGGAACTTATATCACTCAAATGTCTCACTTGTTTTGGGTGTGCAATAGTCTGCAAACTTTTGTAAAACTGTTTCATAACTATCTCTCATTTTGGGTTAGCTGCATGCTATTAAAGACATCCACAACCTCATTTCCAGTTGTTATGGAAAATTGCTATTTTCTGCTCATCACCCTTTCTTGCATAGCCTGTTGCTTGCATATATATCTCAACACTCTGTTTAAATTGTTTTGAAGATTCAGCAGCTTTACCTGAGAGTTTTAGCTCCTTGGGTAGTTTTAAGTGCTCCATGTCTTCTGGACTTCTGATTACAAACAAAACATTTTCTTATTTGTTATAAATGTAGAACACTGCTGAGCATAAGATTTCCAACTAAGGTCTTGCATCCTTTAGCCCAGTCTGCTGGCTGGTTTCAGCCAATCCTGACCAGCAACATTTGCTCTCCAGTTCGTTAAGAGACAATTAACTATTCCCACAACACCAGTATAACTGAAACAGGAAGTCCACCTCCCATGCCTCTGTCCAAGCAAAGAAGCCTAGTCTTGCTCTTCCTGTGGAACTCTTTCTAAGCAACAGTTATCAATAGATGTAACTCTCAGAAGTATAGCCATTTTTAGAAGCTTGAAAATATCATTCTTACTATACCGTTTTGATGGTAGCGTTTTAACCTACAGACAAAAGAGCAGAAAATGTGGTTTAAAATATATGAATGAAATTAAAACAACAGCATTCTGTACTCCGCCCAACCCACCGTTTATACCAAGCTACTAATTGGTTACAGCTTGACTGGCTTTGTACTGAAAACATGACATGGAATTGCACTGCCCTCTGCTGAGTGGAAGGGGAAAGCTTCATGTTTTACTGTAAGCGTAACCATTGAATAAGCACATTCTCTGAACATACCTCCAAGTGGTGAGAACTTTACCACATCCCTAGATTTCTGAGTGTGTGATGCGTTATCAGTTAAACAAGAGGTCAGATGTATGCACTCTGTGATAAACTACCTCATGGTAAATGATCAGCAGCATTCAGCCAATTGATAAGCAGTTCTGAAAAGAAGGTATTACGAATTAAACATCAAAGTTGAGGGGTTGTGGGGGGGTTAAGTTCAGCAAAAAGTATGATGTCCTTAGCAATGCTTATGGATTTGTTGAAGAAATTCAGCAAGCTAAACTTGCCAATGCACAGATGTGATAAAGTTCTGTAAGTTGAAATCTCTCTTCATAGCCATGTATTGTTCCTAGAGGAAAGCATTTTTGCTGATGACCTTGCATGCCTTGCCTTATACATTATTATAAAGAAAATTAAGCTTTTTGGAAGCTTGGACAATTTGAAGACAATTTAATGCATCCAAATGCAAGGCCATGCATTTAAAATTGAGGTTGTAGCGTTACATCTATAGGAACAGCAAACTGTCTCTTAGAAGGCAGTCTCTGTGGGGAAAATCCTTAGCCTCAGCAGCTGACGGACTAGCAAATATATTACCAGGACAGCAACAAGTCTCAGGATAAACCCTGGGGTATAGCATACTTGGGCATAAATCCCACTTTAAATCCCACATTTTCCTAAATTGTTCTCTCTCACCTGTAAAAGTGGAAAATTGGTATCTATGCAATTATTCTAAGAACCATTAAGATGAAGGATTTTGCATATTAAACTTACTATATAAATTAATAATAAGACAAAAAAGAAATGTTTATTCATAACATTGATGTGACCATTGCAAGATAGGGTTGCCAGGTGTCTGGTTTTCGCCTGCAGACTCTGGATTTTGGGGCCAGTCATCTCTCTGGGCGAGTCTCCTTAATTTCTGGACTCTCAGCTTAAATTTTTTAAAAATTAAGTTTCTAGGTGGTCTGGTTCACGAAATATACACCAAAATGTCAGCCCCCCACCCCGCAACTTCTGTTAAATCAGCTCAAGGCAAGCTGCTCTATCCCTGTCCTTTCAGGTTTGTAGCCTATAAGTGAAGGTAGGGTTGTGATTTGTTGGCCGCCAGGCAGTGCCTAGACCCCATTGCAACACCAGAAAATGGTTGTTTTTTTCCTGTTTATCTGAAAATCTCATAAATTGAGTAAGTATATAGCTTTCAGGTTTTTTTGTCTCTTGTGTGCAGGAGTCAAACAAGTTTAAATTTTCCTGGGCTGTTGAAGAGGGCAGCATTTTGAAAACCCCAATATGAAGCTTTAATCCAATACTCACTTTTCTGGGAGTAAAGCTACAATGCTAATCCCACATACCCGGAGTAAACCCCATTGAATTAAATAGGGCTTACTTTTGAGTAGACATGGTTAGGATTGTGCTGTAAATTAATGGGACTTTTGAGTGAACATAGCAAAGAATTGTGTTTGTGTTGTAAATCTTTCCCGCCAATCCTATTTTTTTAAAAACAATTAGTCAGGGCTTACTTAGATATCACAGTTTTTATTATGTAGGAAACTAATACTGATTTTTAAAAAAAATGTTCTGCAATGACCAACTAGCAGCTCACAATAAGAAAAAAAATCCCTTGAAAATCCAATAGCCATAAAAACAAGTATAAACAGTTGCAAAACTTCTTAAAGTAACATGATGCTGAATTTTGGGTTGGTTGAATGAAGTTCCTTATCACTTAAGGTTGCAGTTCTCTGCATGCTTCCCTGTTTGAGTAAGCCCCATTAAATACTTGCTTAAGCATTGGGACTTGCTTCTGAGTAAATAAACATAGGATTGCACTATAAGTATCTTTACAGGTTGTGTAAATAATCAACATCTTTGACAGCCATGCTTATATAAATATTTCTTCATATTGTGTCCCAATAAGTATTTGATTTCACATTATGGTTGCAGATTATTACTTTCTCTACATTTTAAGTGTTCCCTTCTTCCAGTGTGGTGTAGTGGTTAGAGAGTTGGACTACGACCTGCAAGACCAGGGTTTAAATCCCCACATAGCCATAAAGCTCACTGGGTGACCTTGGGCCAGTCACTGCCTCTCAGCCTCAGAGGAGGCAATGGTAAACTACCTCTGAATATTGCTTACAATGAAAACCCTATTCATAGGGTCTCCATAATTCGGAATCAACTTGAAGGCAGTCCATTTCCATTTTCTTTCTTTCTTGGGGTGGTCACAGTTTCCCTCCATTGTTTTCATCCTGAGGAGCAGAATGGTGAGTAGCCCATAGTCACCTAGTACACTTTATAGCTTATATCCATTTGGAAAAATTAATTAAAATGATTTACAGGCAGGCAAAGTTTATTAAGTAGATCCACACAATCCATTTAAAGCACTTCGAACTTGCATTTAAGCGCATGACTTCCTCTAAAGAATCCTGGGAAGTGTAGTTTCACCCTCATAGTTCTCACCACCCTTAAACTACAGTTCCCATGATTCTTTGGTGGGATTCAAGTGCTTCAAATGGGTGTTGAATGTGCTTTAAATGAATGGTGTGGATCTGCCGTATGTATGATGTGTATTCAAGAGTGAATTGAAAAGAACAATTTTAAAATATCATTTTTTAAACAGGGGAAGGGCTGTAGCTCAATGGTAAGGCATATGCTTTGCATGCAAAGGTCCAAAATTCAATTTCTGGAAAAGACTATTGTCTAGAATCTTGGACAGCCAATGCTAGTCCATGTCATCAGTACTGAGCTAGATGGTACCAAACGGCCTGAGTCAGTATAAGGCAGATTCCTTTGTTCCTAAAAGTGGGAAGAGACCCAAGGGCCACAGTGACTCCAACATTTATTTATGTATTTTATTTACAACATACAGCTTTATTGTAAAAATTCTCAAAGCAGTTTGTTTTATTTATTTATTGTATTATATACTGCCCCATAGCCAAAGCTGTCTGGGCGCCGAAAAGATAACAGTGTGGGCGGCAGGCACACCTCATCAGGGAGATCATTCCATAATTTGGAGGCCACCACTGAGAAGGCCCTCTCCCTTGTTGCCAGACTCCTAGCTTCCCTCCGAGTAGGCACCCAGAGGAGGGCCTTTGATGTTGAGCGTAGTGTATAGGTGGGTTTGTATCAAGAGAGGCATTCCATCAGGTATTGTGGTCCCAAGCCATGTAAGGCTTTATAGGTTAAAACCAGCACCTTGAATCGAGCTCGGAAACATACAGGCAGCCAATGCAAGCGGGCCAAAATCAGTTTTATATGTTCGGACCGTCTGGTCCCTGTTATCAATCTGGCTGCTGCATTTTGCACAAGCTGCAGTTTCCGAACCGTCTTCAAAGGCAGCCCCATGTAGAGCACATTGCAGTAATCTAGCTTGGAGGTTACCAGAGCATGGACAACTGAAGCCAAGTTATCCCTGTCCAGTCAGGGGCGCAGCTGGGCCACCAACCAAAGTTGGTAGAAAGCACTCCATGCCACCGAGGCTACGTGAGCCTCAAGTGACAGAGATGGTTCTAGGAGAACCCCCAAGCTATGAACCTGCTCCTTCAGGGGGAGTGCAACCCTATCCAGGACAGGTTGGACATCCACCATCTGGTCAGAAGAACCACCCACTAGCAGCATCTCAGTCTTGTCTGGATTGAGCCTTAGTTTATTAGCCCTCATCCAGTCCATTGTCGCAGCCAGGCACTGGTTCAGCACATTGACAGCCTCACCTGAAGAAGATGAAAAGGAGAAATAGGGCTGTGTGTCATCAGCATACTGATGGCAATGCACGCCAAAGCTCCAGATGACCACACCCAACGGTTTCATGTAGATGTTGAACAGCATGGGGGACAGAACTGACCCCTGCGGAACCCCATACTGGAGAGTCTAGGGTGCCAAGCAATGTTCTCCAAGCACCACCTTCTGGAGCCGACCCGCCAAGTAGGAGCAGAACCACCGCCATGCAGTCCCACTCCCAACTCAGCCAGTCTCCCCAGAAGGATACCATGGTCGATGGTATCGAAAGCCGCTGAGAGATCAAGAAGAATCAACAGAGTCACACTCCCCCGTCTCTCTCCCGACAAAGGTCATCATACAAGGCGACCAAGGCTGTTTCCGTGCCAAAACCAGGCCTGAAACCCAACTGAAATGGATCCAGATAATCGGTCTCATCCAAGAGTGTCTGGAGCTAGCCTGCCACCACTCATTCCAGGACCTTGCCCAGGAATGGAACATTTGCCACTGGCCTATAGTTATTAAGATTTTCTGGGTCCAGGGAAGGTCTCTTCAGGAGTGGTCTCACTACCACCTCTTTCAGGCAGTCAGGGACCACCCCCTCTCGCTGTTCCATCCCTGCTAGCTTTTATTAGCCAAGAAGGGCAAGGATCCAGCACAGAAGTGGTTGCACGAGATTTTATCCTGGAAGTGCCTAGCAAATTCATTACAGTGGGCCTCAGATGGTTCTACCATGTCCCTGGGGCCAGTGTGCAATAGCCCCTGGAGAATTCTGAAGAGCTCCGCTGGGTGGCAAATCGATGATTTGATAGTGGCAGCAAAATATTGTGTTTTTTTGCTGCCCTCACTGCACCTAAATACAGCTTACCATAGGCACTTACCAGTGTATAATTGCATCCACCAGGAGTTCATCTCCATCTGCACTCAGGAATTACAGAAGGAATTAACACAATACAATTATTGGCAAAGACAGTTAAAGACAGGTATTTTAAAACATTCAAAATAATAAAAGCAACAATGAGTTAAAAACAGATAAAAAACACAATAGCTTCTACATGTCTGGATAGGCTTGTCTAAACAAAAATGATTTTAGCAGGTGCTGAAGAGTACAATGAAGGCGTATTCCTAATGTCAATAGGCAGGGAGTTCACAGCGCAGGTTCTGCCACACTAAAGGACTTATGTCTTACAAGAGCAAAGCAAGTACTATGTGGCACCATAACATGGAAAGCACACCTTGAACTTGGCCTGGTAGCAAATCATCAACCAGTGCAGATTTCAGAGAAGCATTATGTGCTGATAGGGTCTCACTCATGTCAGCAATCGTGTCAGAGCATTCTGCACTAACTGCAGCCCCCACGTCAGGTTGTGCTGCACGGGGGTTTCTGTGACCTTGGCTAACTGGCTGCCAAGACTTTTTTAGTTTTGGTTTTTGGTTAGGAATCCTGACTGGTTGTGGGAGGCTGAGTTTTCTGCCTTGTAGGAATCTTGTTGCGGTTGGTATGGTATTGCATTTAGGAAAGTTTTTCTTTTCTATTTGCATTTCACTTGTCTTTAACCTCACATCCATAAAAGCAACAACAGTAGTTCCATGCACTCAGCAAAAACCCCTTAAACCCACTGATGATGCACGTTGTTATTTGCATGACAGTTTGTTCCTTGCCCAATAGTGGTAAAAGAGAATTCATATATTTGGAAGTGTGGCTGCAATTGTTTTTGTTCCCAAGCTGCTGACTGTGAAGGTAGACCAAACCATGTGTGTTTCCTCTCTGTCAATTATTACTCACTGGAATTGGGTTGGCTGTCAATGTGGTTTATAGCAGCCCACAGGGTAGACAGAAAAGGGCAGGGAATCTTACTCATTTCTCAGACCTCTTTCTGAAGTGAAGGGTCAAATCTATATAGAAGTTTGGAGCAGCCATGTTAAAAGATAAGGGCAGGGCACTGCAGGCAGTGGGTTGCCAACCCTGCTTGGATATAGATATATTTGGAGAGGATTCCTAGTCAAGCTTTACCAACAGCACAATCCAAACTATATCTACTCAGAAGTAAGTCCTGTTGAGTTCTATGGGGCTTAGTCCCTTAGGAAGTGTGTTTAGAATTGCAGTCTTCAGGGGCATCCACCTACTCCTGAGTGCTCCCATCTAACATCTCTACAACACTAGGCTCCTTTCTTCCTACAATGGCCTTCTGGTGACTGGCCTGCTAACTGAGGGCACTTAAACCCTTCTTGCCAGAAGCAAGTTTGTTGTTGTTATATGCCTTCAAGTCAGTTACGACTTGTGGCGACCCTATGAATCTTTTCGATGTATTCATAGGGTTTTCATGGTAAGAAATATGCAGAGGTGGTTTACCATTGCCTTTCTCTAAGCCTACGGCATCTGGTATTCCCAGGCAGTCTCCCATCCAAGTACTAACCAAGCCTGACCCTGCTTATCTTCTGAGATCAGACGAGATTGGGGGTGACGCCTGGCTATCACGAAAATCACTCCAGTCTCACATAGGGGAAAAGGTTTAATGGAAAGCTCAAAACATACATCTAAATAGGGAATGCTAGACAAAGCACTTGACTGATTAAATACTTTTCACCTGTGCTCAGCAAGCAATTCGTAAGTCTTAAGACATTACACCACATCTCCATTTCCTAACAAGGACACATATATTTAAAAACAATAAATTCATATTTAGCATATATCAAAACAACTCAAAAAATAAAAAATAAAACAAAATACTACAATGGGGGCCAGAGGTCACCAGTACTGAGCCCAACACCGAGGATGGTCTTTACCACCATCCTTCCTCAATGGACATAGTCCCTAAATCTTGCTGGCAAGATGACAGGTCTGCCTCAAGATGTTACACGGACAGGAAGCCTTTCTTGAACAGGAAAAGCACTTGCCTCCTGAGGTACGATGTTGTCCTCATTAGCGTCTTTAGTGTCACTTACAAAGTTGTCAAGAGGATTGTCCAGTTGAATATCCTGTTCCATGGCAAGAGATTCATCCTGCCCTAATGAATCACCACACTTTTCAGATGTCTGCCTTTGAAGCTTTAAATGGTGCCTATTGTGACAATACTTGCAACCATCTGGTGTCATTACTTGATACGATCGAGGCTGCTCACATTTCTCTGTAACAGTAGCAAGGAGCCAGCCTTCGTTGGACTCTACCAATACTGGATCTTCATCTTCTAGGGCCTTGAGGTGCTTTGCTGTACGGTCATAGAAACGTTTTTGTTTGTCCTGTATTTTCTGAAGGTTCTTGCATACATCAGTGGGTATATCTTGGGATATAATAAATTAGTAGTTACTGGAAACTTACTCCTAAGCATCCTGCCCATCAACATTTGAGCAGGCAAATATGGCATTCCGGTAACTGGTGTATTACTATATTCCAGCAATGCCAAATGTGGGTCCACTTGAGCATCTTCTGCTTTTTTAATAAGCTGTTTGATAGACTGGATTGCTCTTTCAACCATTCCATTGGATTGCGGATACCCTAGGCTGCTGAAACATTGTTCAAACCCCCAATCACAAGCAAACCATTGAAACTCTTTACTAGCGAAGGGCATATTATCGCTCACAACTATCCTTGGAATTCCATGGCGAGCAAACACAGTTATAAGCTTAACAATCACAGTTCTTGCTGTCTTGTCAGACAAGCTCAATACTTCTGGATACTTTGAAAAATAATCAATGTCAAGAAGAAAAAGAGAAGAACCATATTCAAAAATATCTACACCCAACTTCTCCCATGGAAATTCAGGAATCTCATGTGGTTTAAGTGGCTCCTTTTGATTACGTGGACCAAACTGAGCACAAACAGAACAATTTCCAGCCACCTTCTCAATATAGTTAGACATACCAGGACAATACATCTGTCCTCTTGCCTTAGCTTTAGTTCTCTGAATACCTTGATGAGAGCCATGAGGTTGCGAGACGATACTTTGTCTTTGAGACACAGGAATATCCACCCTGTCTCCCAAATAAACAGTATCATCTCGACAATATAAAGAGTCCTTTACAGACCAAAATGGCTTTGCAACAGGAGAAACATCTCTGAGATACTGTGGCCATCCATTCTTTATGAGGGCTGCCTCTGCTTGAAGTTGAGAATCTTGTAATGAGGAATCAAATACTGGAGATTTTTAATCTTTGATTCACCTCTGTAAACCAGAGTTTGGAAAGCCTGCAACAGCAAAGATTCCTGGGAGACAGCCCCTCTGTGACCCCTGAGTACATATCTTGAAAGCCTGAAGGTATAGACTTCCTGACTCCTATGGAAATTTGGGGAATGTTGCCCAATAAGAATCAGGCACTCCTTTCAAACAAAGAAACGGTTCTACATAAGGATTATAATCTTAACCTTTACATAAGGATTATGATAATCTTAACCATCAGGAATCTACAGCAGGGAGATCACACCTATTATCTGGGAATTTATCAGGAAATGGGTTGGTTCACATCTTCATGGTCACATTTACATTGGAGTCAGTTTAGTGAGAAAAAGGTATAAAACAGGAGGGGTCAGCAGATCCTTCTTCTGGAGGGCTCAGCAGCTGCTTTGCTTACCAACGCACCCGAGCATCTTTGGGACAATTTCTGCCTCCCGCGGAATATATTTTGACAGATATTGCACAGATCCCAAAAATCTGAGCACATGTTGTCTAACTTGTGGATGCATCATATCTCGGATAGCCTTGATTATCATCTGGTCAAACTCCCTGAGCAGTCACTATTTGACCCATGTATTTCACAGAGTCAACCTTAAACTGAATCTTATCCTTATTCCTTGATCAAGCACTTTCAGTAAATTTGGATAATTGTGCTATTTACCATACCTGTTATAGCCAATAATTTATTGTTAATACAGTCTCATTTTTCCATTATTTTATTTTATTTCAGCTATGACTAATTTGGCTACTGTTTTAAAAAAGAAAGATAATTTCATTCTGCTTTTGGGGATACGTTTCTGGAATAATCACATTCCAAAAGCATTCTAATGCCAAGTCAAAACCTGTTATCCTCTGAATGTCCCTCTATACTTAATTCCAGAAATTATTAATTGCAGGGCAGTGCCACCATATATGGGCATAGTCTGCTGAGATCAAGTCAGACTTCTAGCATCCATGTACTTTGATATTATACATCATATGTAATTTGTTTGTGTGAGATACCAGCCATATAGAAACTTACAATAATAACAATCCTTTATATTAAACCCTGCATGTAATGGTATTTGTGTGCTGTTTAAAAGTGGAATATTTCTTGTTCTATGTTTGTTGTGGTGATGGTGGCTAGTATTCTTTAACATCTCTAAGTGGATACCGGGATGGTCTCAGCAGAGCTGGGATGACAAGGAAAACTTCCACAGACTGGAAGGGCAGAGGGATATACTTTGGTTTCACTCTTTAGCAATACCTCAGTCATTGCCCTTCATTCAGTGTCAATCACACTTCTAACTCTGCTTGATTCCCATGTGAGCTTGGTGGATGTTTTTTCCCCAGCACTAGCCTGAGCAGCAACAGAGTCTTCCGGTGAAACTGGTGCACCAAAATCAAGATATGTCAGCGAAGAAAAGAAATTGAAGGTGAGATGATGTACACATCACAGTTAACAGTGGTCCATCTGTATGGTAACCAGTACAGATGCCTTTATACTGCCCGTTTCCCAGTTTGCAGTGATAAAAGTTTTCCAGTTCACAACACTGTCAGTCCAGCAGAAACATTTAGGCTGATTGGTGGGAGGACATGAATGTCAGAATGGTGCCAATAGACATTTCTTGGCTCCCCCAAGGAAATAAAGGCCATCGCTGAGCCTGTCAAAATGATTAATAGCTTATGGAGTGTGGGAGGAAGAGAAGTGGAGGAGAAGCAAGAAAAACAAAATGGGAGGGATGACAGATGGGAGATCTATAAATAGAGATAAATAAATGCAATATTATTCTCAATGCAGAGATGAAAGGAGGGAAATCAACAACAAAATTAACTCAGAGTTTATTTCACCTAGTAAGCAGAGTAAGTTGAGAAAAGGTGTAAGAATGGCAGATTCAGTCTGGTGTGTTACAAATGTTTTTTAAAAAAGAAAGTTGAAGATGGCATGATAGAATGGAAGTTGCCCATGGTGAGCTCCGTGGTGACCTTTTTTCTTTTAGTGCTTCGACATCTACTCGCTCAGAGATTATGGTGGGATGAAAACAAATCAGTTTGCATGCCTCAGATATTAGCTCTTCAACTCTCTTGAGAACTCATGTCAGTCTCCAGCCAGACACACCTGTAACAGGGAACTCCTAACCAGCCCAGGTGGAGCCTTCTTAATGGAGCAAAATAATTAGATCATCAACACAAAGAAACATAAACTTTGCAACAACAGTGAGCACAAAGGATTAATGAAAAATATGTGATCAATGTTTCAAGGAGGCATGATGTAGTAGTAATGGGAGACTTCAATTACCCTGATGTCTGTTGGGAAACACATTCTGCCGAACACGGCCCCTCCAAGAGATTCCTGACTTGTGTTGCTGATCACTTCCTCCTACAGAAAGTGGAGGACGCAACCAGAGGATCAGCTGTCCTTGACTTGCTTCTAAACAGTAGAGATGACTTGGTGGATGAAGTGGCAGTTACGGGAACTCTGGGGGAAAGAAAGAACCCATGTTGTACTTGAGTTCTTGATTTTTAAAGGAAGCAAACGCTGAGAGTAGCCATACACGTACCCTGGACTTCAGGACAGCTGATTTTAATAAACTCAAAACAATGATTTCTTTCCTTCTTTCTTTCTTGTATTTATATACCGCCCCATAGCCGAAGCTCTCTAGGCGGTTTACAGAGAGGAGGTCAGTTCTCCTGCTCCCCTGGTGCATTCACTATAGCTGCTCAATTTCCCTGCTTTCTAAAGTTTGGTAGAAATATCTGTGGGCTATAAGTTTTCCAAATACAAGGGTTTTTTGCCTATTAGTGAATTTCTCTGCTTTTTAATCCGGGAGGTAAGAAATAGGATCCTGTGCAAGTCTGCTGAGAATGGATTGATCATTTGCATGCTTATTGAGTTCAGTGGGATTTACTCCTATGCAATCATGCTTAGGATAGGTAAAGCTGACCATGGTGGTGGAGGAGGGGGAGGGGAAAGGGGAAGGAGCAGATTGGGGGGGCAAAGGAAGGGGGAGGGGAGGGCAGGTTTCATCATATGCATGCTTGTAGAGTTCAATGGTATTTATTCCCTCGCAATCATGCTTAAGATAGGTAAAGCTGACTATGGGGATGAGGAAGGGGAGGGGGAGGTAGGGGCAAAGGAAGGGGAAGGGAAGAGGCAAGAGGGCGGGGATAGGAGAGAGGAGAAGGGAGGGTGGGTTTTAATCATTTTTATACTTTTTGAGTTCAGTGGGATTTATTTCTGTGCAATCGTTTGAAAATGGAAATGGACTGCCTTCAAGTCGATCCCGACTTATGGCGACCTTATGACTAGGGTTTTCATGGTAAACAGTATTCAGATGGTTTTACCATTGCCTTCCTCTGAGGCTGAGGGGCAGTGACTGGCCCAAGGTCACCCAGTGAGCTTCATGGCTGTGTGGGGATTCGAACCCTGGTCTCCCAGGTCAGAGTCCAACACTGACCCAGGGGAGGGGCAGGGAGGGTAGGAGGAGCCTATAGTATACAGCCATTCTTGCAGCTGTATTATACTGCAAATGCAGTACAGTAGCCAGAGAGGGTGGTGGAGGCCACTTTGTGTGCCAAGTGCAAACACAGTTCACAGACACAGACACACACACACACACACACACTGTCATCTTTCACCTCCACAGTTCTTTATCTCCATTCTGCTGCTGCCTCCTTCTCTTCCTTTATCCATGTTCTTGCCCTCCGGCTCCTTTTTCCCTCCACTCCATTCTTCACCACCACCATCCATTTTTTAAAATAATTGTTTTCTCCACTCCACCCCGTCTCACTCTCCACCTCCTCCCTTGTCGCCTCCTACCCACCCACAGAGTATGAGGGAAGAGCGATGCTGCACAGAAGCCCAGTTTCAGGCACATAATTTTCATCCACAAATCAGAGGAGCAGACTTCCCCTGCTTCCCTCGCCAAGTAATGCCCAAAAGTAATGCTGGAAACATTACAATTACTCCACAAAAGTAATAAAATTACTCCTAGTTCTTTTACAATCAAAATGTAAAGGAATTGCCCACTCATTCCCCCAAAAAGTAATGAATTACAAGCTCTGGTCTAACCATATTGGAAGTGGAAGGAAAGCCAGGCCACGAAGTAGCATGGAATTGTAGGGGTGGTGTCAGGAAGGCTAAAGCTGAGAATCAGCTGAGGTTAGCAAGGGATGCTAAAAGCAACAAAAAAGCTTTCTTCAGGTACATGCATGGTAAGACAGAGAAAGGAAGTGGTGGTTCAGCTACTCGGTGAGGATGGCAAAATGATAAGAGGACAAAGACAAGGCAGAAATGCTCAATTCCTACTTTGGCTGAGTCTTCTCCCGAAAGAGGGTCTATGACAAACTGGCAAACATGAAGTACAAGTTGAAGGGGCAGGATTGCAGCTTGAGATTGATGGACAAATAGTCAAGGAATACCTAATTATTTTGAACAAATTGAAATCTCCAGGGCCTGATTAACTGCATCCTAGAGTAATGAAGGAACTGGCTGAAGAACTATCAGAACCACTGTCTATTATCTTTGCAAAATCATGGAGGATGGGTGAAATGCCAGATGACTGGAGGAGGGCTAATGTTGTCCCTATCTTCAAAAAGGGCAAAATGAAGGAACCAGGGAACTACAGACCAGTCAGACTGGCATCGATCTCTGGGAAAATTCTGGAGCAGATTATAAAGCAGTCAGTCTATCAGCACCTAGAAGCCAACATAGATTTGTCAAGAACAAATCCTACCAGACTAATTTTATCTCATTTTTTGGATGGGGTAACCTCCCTGGTAGACCGTGGGAATATTGCGGACATAATACATCTCGACTTCAGCAAAGCTTTCAACGAAGTGCCCCATGATATTCTGATTAGCAAGCTAGCTAAATGTGGGCTGAATGGAACTATCAGGTGGATCCACAGTTGGCTCCAGAATCGTACTCAAAGAGTGCTTACCAATGGTTCCCTCTCAAACTGTGGGGAGGTAACGAATGGGGTACCACAGGGCTTAGTCCTCGGTCCAATGCTCACATTTTTATTAATGATTTGGATGAGGAGGTGCAGGGAATGCTTATCAAATTTGCAGATGACAGAAAATTGGGAGGAATAGCTAATACCCTGGAGGACAGAAAAACAATTCAAGGTGATCTTGATAGGCTGGAGCATTGGGCTGAAGAAAACAGAATGAAATTTAACGGGAAGAAGAACAAAATTCTACACCTAGGAAAAGAAACCAAATGCTGTTATAAGATGGGAGACACTTGGCTCAGCAATACTACATGCAAGAAGGATCTTGCAATTGTTGATCACAAGCTAAATATGAGCCAACAGTGCAATATGGCTGTAAAAAAGGGAAATGCTATTTTAGGCTGCATTAACAGAAGCATAGTTTCTAAATCACGTGAAGTACTAGTTTTCCTCTGTTCAGCACTGGGTAGGCCTCATCCTGAGTACTGCATCTACTTCTGGACACCACACTTTAAGAAGGATGCAGACAAACTGGAACAGGTTCGGAGGAGGAGGATCAGGGGAGTAGAAACAAAGCCCTATGAGGAGAGAGATGAGACTAAAAGAACTGGGCATGTATAGCCTTGAGAAGAGAAGAGTACTTGAAAAGTCACCACACAGTGGATGGCCAGGATCTCTTGTTGATCGTCCCAGAGTGCAGGACACGGAATAATGGGCTCAAGTTACAGGAAGCCAGATTTCAGCTGAACATCAGGAAAACTTCCTGACTGTTAGAGTGGTACAACAATGGAAAAATTACTTCAGGAGGTGGTGGTCTCTCCAACACTGGAGACATTCAAGAGGCAGCTGGACAGCCACCTGTTGGGTATGCATTAATTTGGATTCCTGCATTGAGCAGGGGGTTGGACTTGATGGTCTTATAGGCCCCTTCCAATTCTATGCCTTTCTGCAAATGAGGTATTCTCTCTCTGCCCCCCACTTACCCCTAACATCTATTTAGAAGAGCAAAGTTTTGCAGCTGAAGCTGGACACACACACACACACAAGATGTCATGTCAGTGTTTTAGTGGCTTCCAATCTAACTTCGTGTTTTGTGTTCATTGATTAAATTTTAAGTGTCTATTTGTGTCCATTGAGTGTGTTCAAAAGCTGGGACTTGTGTCCATTTTGACAAACTACTACTTAAAAATTGCCTTGCCACTATGTGATCTCACTCACATGTACACACAAACACACAAGTAATTAGATTGTTAGTTTAGTATCACAGTATGTCATGGGAGACTACCCTTTACACCAGCATGTGAGGGAAATTAATGCTCAAACAAGCTAGAGCAAAAATCAAAGAATGTACAGCTTTGTTACAAAGGATGTACAGTTTTTAAAATGGAAAATTTGATTAATATGACGGGTTGTTACAGAAGGGAAAAAAGGATTATTGGTAAAGCAAACAGCATTTCTATCAGGCTGGCAGCTGGGCTACAGGTAGGACAGTTTGTGGCAGAAGAGCCACCTACCAAACATGGAGAAAATGGGATGGCCAAAGATGCTAAGCAAACAAAGAGCCTAACTGGCATAAGGAAGGGAGTTAGATGAGAGCCTGCTGCTAGCCAGCAGTAAATGTGGCAGCTTAGACCTGGGAGAGAGCAAAAACAGCTGAGGTGAAATAGAAGCACCAACATTATCTCTCCTAGGCCTGAGAAAAGGATGTGAGGGCTGAGCCCAGCTAGAGATTGCCCTTGGCACCAGACTGGGAGTCTCTGGGTTTGGTTGCAGTGGAGGGTTGGAGCTACCTGCGGTTTGTGGGTCTCTGGAGCCTGGACCATTGTGACAAGTCCTTGAATGGGACTAGGAAAAATGTAGCATGATACAGTCCCTAGGATCTCTAATTGATCTGAATTCAAAACGAGAAGCAGAAGGGAAGGGAGTAGTACCAGGAGGCAGGAAGGGAAGGGGGCTAGGCTAAGTAAAAGAAAATGAGTTGGAGCAGCCTGAGTTGGACCCACTGAGAGCTCACTGAAAACTAACTGGAAATCCCTCTTATCAGTCAAATTAAACCTGGAGGAATTTTCTTCTACATGACAAAGAAAAGAAAGGCTGTTGATGGGTAACTAGGACTTTTTAGCTTCTAGTGATAATTCTGGTTCAATTTGTTCTAACACCCAATTATTTGTCTTTTTCACCATCCATGGTATGCACAAAGCTCTCTTCCAACACCACATTTCAAATGAGTTGATTTTTCTCTTATCTGCTTTTTTCACTGTCCAACTTTCACATCCATACATAGAGATCGGGAATACCATGGTCTGAATGATCCTGACTTTAGTGTTCAGTGATACATCTTTACATTTGAGGACCTTTTCTAGTTCTCTCACAGCTGCCCTCCCCAGTCCTAGCCTTCTTCTGATTTCTTGACTATCGTCTCCATTTTGGTTAATGACTGTGCAGAGGTATTGATAATCCTTGACAAGTTCAATGGCCTCATTGTCAACTTTAAAGTTACATAAATCTTCTGTTGTCAATTACTTTAGTCTTCTTGACGTTCAGCTGTAGTCCTGCTTTTGTGCTTTCCTCTTCAAGTTCTAAGAGGAATGAATTGAGGATGTGCTGTTGGACATGTTGATTCACTTATGAATAAAGTCATGGTGATGACGAGGAATTTGCATGTCTAGACTTGCTATGCATACCTAGTGAGAGTAGCTCATTAACCAATATAAACCGAGGTCAGCAAATACAAACTAAAACTTTATTGCCTTGGCTGTCCCTAAGCCTTGTGCTTCATCAGCCTTTCTCAAGCAAAATGAAAATAACTAGTCAAGCTCCCTAAAGGGACACTGAAAAGACCAGCACTGTTGAGCTGCCTGGTAACCTTGGAAACAGCATGATGGTTAAGTTGTAAGTGGACACAATATGTGAGACTATAGAACATGTTTACCACTTAAATAGCAAGATGAGCACAGTAACTTGCAATGTCCATGATTTTGTATACATAAGTGAATTTAAATATTCTCTTAAACTGAAGTGGGTTTTTTAAGATGAAAAAATATTTATTTGGAATGTTGTTCCAGTATTAACAGAAATGTCATAGAAAGATCAATTATACAGCCACAAGAGTGGCTGTATACTATAGTCAGCGGGGATTTTTCACATTCCGCAATGTTAAATGGAAAATATCCCCCCATGCCATTCTGAGGCTTCCCATAAGCTCATTGCAAAACAAAACCTTACAAAACTTATAGTTCTGAACTCAGAAACGCTTGCTTAACAACCCTGTAAACCTTCATGGCGATACACAAAAGTCAGAGAGAATCAAGAGTTCAAAGTGTAAAAAGAGAGAAAAAAACTCAGAGCCCTTTTGGACTTTTTTCTGCGAGTTCTCATAATCTGTTGAAATTCATTAAAAATCAGCCATGTTCACAGAGTACCTGTAATCCTAATACTGACCTTGCCCCATACTCTGACCTTCATCTACTGCAGTTTAAAAGTTAAAAAAATGCCTGGTTGATTTTTAATTAATTTAATAAATTTTGGCTGGGACCCAATGATAGCGCAGAGCATGCTCAGTAAGGACCAACTGTCCGTGTTCTAAAAGCCTCACAGCTGCTGGGCTTGGCTAATCAGAGGGCCACACCCATACCAGACTTGATTTCACTTGACAGTCATGGCTTCCCTCAAAGACTCCTGGGAAGTGTAGTTTGTGAAGGGTGCTGAGAGGAGACTCCTATTCCCCTGAGAGAATGGTTAACAGTCAGCCACTCTGATTGAAGGTCTGTGAGAGGAACAGGGCGTCTCCTAGCAACTCTCAGCACCCTTCACTAACTACACTTCCCAGGATTCTTTGAGAGAAGCCATGATTGGCTTTGAGGCCATGGCTTTAAGAGAATCCATGATAAATTTGTTTAAATTGTTTTTAAAATATGTGTTTTTAAATTTGTATATTTGTTTTTAATGTTTTTAGTTATTGTAAACCGCACAGAGAGCTTCGGCTATGGAGCAGTATATAAATACACGAAATAAATAGATAAATCAATAATGATTGTCCAAAGTGTAATAGAGGCCTGGTGTGGATGTGGCCAGGGACAGCTTTGTTTTAAATTTGGGTGGGAGGTAGGGTTGCCAGGTTCAGGACCTGAGGCTGATCCTGTATCTTTAGAAGAGAAAGTCAGCCAAGTGCAGGTGTTCTTGCAACAATGTAATGGGAAAAACCACAAGGTAGAATTCTCCCTTCCCCCTGCCCAACTTTGAAAGATACAGAAGACGTCTTGGTTGCCAGGCCCAGCCTGGTCAGTTTTACCTATCCCAATCATGACTGCATAGGAGTATATCCGATTCAACTCAATAATCATACAAGTGATCAGACCTGCCTTTTCCCTCCTTCCCCTTTCCTCTCCCTTTCTCCTTCCCCTTCCTTCTTCCGCCTTCCCTGCCCACTCCAGCCCTCCGTCTCTCCCCCCCAGTCAGTTTTACCTATCCTAAGCATGATTGCACAGGAGTAAATCCCACTGAACTCAATAATCAATAAACATGCAAACGGCCACATCTGTCCTTCTTCTCCCCTC
Source organism: Rhineura floridana (assembly GCF_030035675.1). Classification (NCBI taxonomy): domain Eukaryota; kingdom Metazoa; phylum Chordata; class Lepidosauria; order Squamata; family Rhineuridae; genus Rhineura; species Rhineura floridana. Next base: position 2,759,409 of record NC_084486.1, read on the forward strand.
CCCCTCCTGCCTGCTCCCATCCCAGTCCTCCCCTCTGCCTTTCCACCCCTCCCTCCTCCCCATCCTCCCTTCCCCATCCCCTGTGGTCAGTTTCACCTATCCTAAGCAGGATTGCTGTGTGTGTATGTGTGTGTGTAAATCCCACTTAACTCAGTAAGCTTGCAAATGATCAATCCATTCTCAGCAAACTTGCACAGGATCCCATTTCTTACCTCCCGGATTAAAAAGCAGGGAAATTCACTAATAGGCAAAAAACCTTGCAGTTTAAGAATGTACCTATAGCCCACAGATATTTCTACCAAACTTTAAAAAGCAGGGAAATTGGGCAGCTATAGTGAATGCACCAGGGGAGCAGGAGACCTGAACTCCTCTCTGAGATATTGTACTGCCCTACAAATTTGTCAAAATGCAAACACAATTTGGGTTGGTCTTTCACAGTCCAATCCACTTGCTGTGTAGCTTGGAAAAATTTGGTAACATGTGCCTCTGAGCACATGGTAAGTGGTGGCAACACCTGTAATCAGCCCAAATAATAGAAAGAAGATATGTCCTGTGCTGATCTTGTTTTAGCCGGGAGGAAGCAACAGATAGGCGGCCTAGAAATGAAATTTATTATTATTATTATTATTATTATTATTAAGACAGTTGATATAGTCCAGATGGTCACTTTAAATATGTCTGATTTACTTTGCAATTTTAGTGAAGTTTTCTATAGGAAATCATTTTCTTTTGCTTTTGTTTCTATGAATATGTGAAGTACAGCAACACTTTGCCAAATTTATACTAAAAAAACTCCAAACATAATTGTGGAATAACGGCACTGACTTCTGCAAAATAGTCTCCAGTGGACCTCAGAAGTGTCTCAATTTGCACAAGATAAAACAGTGGGAGGTGAAATATATTCTAGCAAAATTCTAGGTGTGCTCTATGTTTTTAATTGATTGTGAACACCTTGCCTTAAATAAAGTGCTTTAAACATAGCAGGCTGAAAACATGCATCCTCTTTTTTCCAACAACTAGAGTCATTGCTAAAGTAGCAGCATATTGTAATCAGTCTGATTTTACATTAAACTGCAGTTTCAGATTGAACTGTTAATGCACCCAAAATAGAAATAGACCATAACCTCCAGTTTGAAACAAAAAAAGGCTGTCTTCACCATCATATGACATTGACCAATAAAAAGGCTTTGAAATTAATAAAAATAAATTTGACAGATTTCTAGGATGAATAATGAGGGAAATATAATTTTCTAGTTTAGATTCTCTGTAAAAACATTAGTAACACAGGAAAGAAGCAAAGTAAGAAGAACACCAACAAACATACAAAAATATAAGTCTCCATTTTGGAGATGGCAGGTGTTGCCACCACTCACCATATGCTCAGAGGCACATGTTACCAAATTCTTCCAAGCTACACAGCAAGTGGATTGGACTGTGAAAGACCAACCCAAATTGTGTTTGCATTTCAACAACTTTGTAGGGCAGTACAATATCTCAGAGAGGAGGTCAGGTCTCCTGCTCCCCTGGTGCATTCACTATAGCTGCCCAATTTCCCTGCTTTTTAAAGTTTGGTAGAAATATCTGTGGGCTATAGGTACATTCTTAAACTGCAAGGTTTTTTGCCTATTAGTGAATATAATACTAGCACTATGATGTTGTGACTCAAGATGTACCCATACAACAATGGGGCTCAGTCTAGATCTGGATTTGGAAAAAGGATTTTGTGTAGAGCTCTGTAGCAAAACTGAGCCTTGTCTCCTTTTTATCAGGTAAGGGCAAAAATGGCTTATTAATCAGCTTTAGGATTCTCTTTCGTGGGATGAAATCTCTGATTTTGTAAAGCAGTAAGTATGTTCTTTTAGATTAATTGTAATTTTGTATCTGTCAGGTTTATATTCTATAGAACCTACTGAGACGGCCGAGCTGCAGACAGCAGTCTGGAGTGAGTCAGGACTTGGATTTAGGAGAGAAGAACCAGGATCAAAAGGGAAACTAAGAACCAGAACAGAAGAGCAAGACCAAACCTGCAAGCCATACCAGAGTTCAGGTAGACCATTTTGCACAAGAAAAGTTCCACTGAGACAGGAAACCATCTTATACTCCTTTCCGGACCCGAGGAGCCAAAGGCCAACCTGGGAAGAGTCAGTATGGGATGTCCTTCATTGTTCTGCCACATGGGGCAGTGGTCAGCCATGCCTGACTAATATGGTTGTTGGGGCCATAGCATTCACAATCTGTGAGGTAGTGTCGCAGTTCCTGTCACACTGCCGACACAATTCTCTTTACTGTAGTCAACACTACTTATATATATATTTGAGAATTTTGTAAATGAAGTTGAAGTACTTGAAGTATCCCCACCTGGAAACAGATGAAAGAATGGCAAGTGATAAACGAGCCAGGTTTGTGAACATCTGGGGACTCAAGGATAGTGCAAGGCATGGTAGTACACCAGAGCTGCATTTGTTAATATGGATTAAATGTGTTCTGTGGTCAAGAGGTTCTTTCAATAAAAAGGGAGCCACTAGGCAAAATTGTCAGTGCTGGCCTTAAGTCATTTTTACATCAGAACTGAAAGGTCATAACAGAAGGGGCAAAGCATATTTCTAGGTGGGTGAAATATATTGGAGGGGGGGTGAGCTCCTTCTTTGGGGAGGCACTTCCCCCCCTTTGGCAGCACCTCTCTGTTTCTCAGAGCTCCTGCTTTTAGGAATCTGCTTCTCAAAGCTTTGAAATGGAATTTAATGTGTGTGCTCCCTGACCAGGGCTATAGGAGAAAGGTAAGCAATCTTTCCTGGCACTCAGAAATGTGGAAAGTTGAGCTGGCATGGATAGTGATAAGAGAAGCTTAATCTATATAATTACTACGCCTTCATTACAAACCATGTATAGGAGCAACCTCAATTAAGATGTCATGAACTCTAGTGGGGAGACGCTACTGTGGTGTTATCTTCGGAACAGGCATGTTTTCTGGGGGGGAGACACCACTTTTTTGCAGATGCCCCCCCTGCTGGAGTCCCTCTGTCTGTCACTACAGCCAATGAAGCTGCCACAGTTCCTGAATGCCGAGTGTATGCTTGCCTTTGAAAGTTATTCTTTCCTCTTACCTTAGGAGAGCTGGAGAATCCAGCAAGGTCAGGAGTCACTACAGCTAATCAGCCATGAGCATTAATCTTTCTTTCTTTCTTTCTTCCTTTCTTGCATTTGTATATCGCCCCATAGCCAAAGCTGTCTGGGCGGTTTACAACAACTTGCATGCGGATTGCCCCCCACCATCTATTGTTGTGGGAGGAGAGAAGCACGAGGAGGGAGAGAGTCCACAGGAGTTAAGAGAGGGACGTTTCCTGAGAAGAGACAGCCAAGCCTGACTGAAGAGGGGGTTTGCAGCAGAACCTTGCTAAAACGAAGGGCTTTCAACGGTCCCACGCAGACCCATAGCAGCCAATGTGGAGGGTGGGTGAAGACGGCCACATTGGAGGGGGTGAGGGAGGATGGGGCCAAGAGCGAGGCAAAGCAGCGTTTTCTCACAGAGAAGGGGGACAAAGGGAGGAAGGCTGCTTGCAAAATACAAGGTGCATTGCTTGTAAAGCATTTTTCCCTCCCTCAGTGGTGCTTTTTGCAGACTGTCTGGAGTGGGGGGGAGAGACAAAGGACTAGGAAGAGTGGGGGTATTTTACAGACATCACTGCGCGAGGCAGAACTCCTTCTCACAGCTGATCTACAAAAAGCAGGTTTCTTCCCCTTGTAAAATAAAGGCAGCCTCCCTCTTCTTGGCCCTTTGCTCTTCCTGTCTTCCCCTACCCTCCCTCTCTCCTCCCCCCTCCACTTTCTCACAGACAATCCCCTTGTATTTTACTGGCAGCCTTCCTTCTCCCTTCTTGGTGAGGAAATGCCACCTCGCCTCACTCTCCGCCCACTCCTCAGCCCTCTTTCTCTCTCTCCCCACATATCCTCTGTTTTGGCTGCAGTGAGTCTGTGCCAAGAGAAACACTAGTCAAGCAATGCCCCTTGTATTTTGCAGGAGGCATCATGTGGGTGGCAGAAGTCCTTCTCTCAGCTGATATGCAAAACGCAAAGGGAAGAAGCCTCCTTTTTGCAGATCAGCTGTGAGAGGGACCTTTCTTGCAGGCAGCAGTGCCTGTGAAATGCCAGCTTCTTTGCCCCCCCCCATGGGGAGGGGAGAAACAACCACTTTGCTAGCTCTGTGTTTGGTGCTTTAGGAAGGGCCGAGCACAGGGCTAGCAATGCTCCACGTGCAGCGATTCCCAAGCCCCTGATTGCCAGCAGGATGTTGTGGCTTGGGAGCCCCCTGCAAGGGGTTTTGATAAGTGGGTTGGAGAGTGATGTCATGTGACTGACAGGCGGGTGCCCCCAGTCACCTGTCAAATTTGGCCTGTGAGGCCGATTCTGATGGCTCATGAAGGGACCCTGGACGTCTAAATTTGCCATTATGCTACTTCTAAAATGTGAACTAAGGTGTTGCCTGGCTATATGGAATTCTCTCTTGGAGCTTAAACCTAAGTATGTTTACCAAGAAACTCTCACAAGGTTTAGAGCAAAACTAGATACTAAGAACATGAAAAATCACAATTTTGTGTTTGTTCTCCCTGCCCCCATAGCATCTAGAACTTATGACATCAAGAATATCATGATGGCACAAAATGTTCTGCTAGATGGGGTGGTTGAAGGTCTTACCATAAGGTGAGGTTACATAATTAGGGTAAAATACAGATAGGCACCAACTACTTTAAAAGTAATTTGACTACAAGTAATCACTACTACTCCATTGCAAATGGCCCAACTCACCCATATATTCACATTATACTCCCCCAATAAGTGTTTGAAGGTGTATGTGTGTATATATATGTGTGTGTGTGTGTGTGTGTGTGTGTGTGTGTCAAGGGTAATTGGGAGTTGTATCTGTCTTGGGTGGGGTTGCACTGCCCTTGAAGGAGCAGGTTCATAGCTTGGTTGGGGGTTGTCACTGAGGCTCAAGTGGCCACAGTGGCTAGGAGCACCTTTCACCACCTTCAGCTGATGCACCAGCTACCCTAATTCCAAGACAGAGACCATTTGGCCACACTGACTCATGCATCAGGTTTTGACCTATAAAGCCCTATACAGCTCAGGTCCCCAATACCTTAAGGACTACCTCTCCTCATATGAATCAGCCAGCTTCTGAGGCCCTTCTTTGTGTACCTCCTCCAAGCGAGGTGCAAAGGATAGTGACACAAGAATGGGCCTTCTCAGTGGTGGCCCCCCATTAATAGAACAGAGAGGCACAGCTGGCACCATCATTATCTATCTTTAGGCAACAGGCAAAAATATTCCTCTTCTCCCAGGAATTCAGCTCTTAATTTTGGAGGGCTTTTGATATTGTAGCCTCTTTTAGGGGGTGGGTTGTCCCACCATCTTATCAGTGTATTGTGCTTTTTAACTTTATGTGTTAGTTTTATATTGGTTTTAATCTTTTTATTGTATATTACTTAGGGTTCATTTTTATGAAGAAAAGCAGTAAAAAATAATTAGTAACCTCTAGACTGGATTATTGCAAGATGCTCTGTACGGGGCTGCCCTTAGAGTTGAGTCAGAAGCTGCAGCTAGTGCAAACTACAGTGGAAAAGCTGCTCAGAGGATCATCCTGTCACACACATATTACACTGGTGCTGAGGGAATTGCCTTGGCAGCCTATTTGCTACAGAGATGAGTTAAGGTTATGTTGTTGACTTATAAAACCCTGAACAGTTTAGGATCAGGCTAAGAAAATGCCTCCTCCTATAGTGACCAACAGGTTTGATGAGATCATCAGAGGCCCTTCTACTCATGCCACATTTGCTGCAGATGCATCCTATCCTGACTTGGAGGACCTTCTTCATGGTGGCCCCCACACTGTAGAATGCTCCCCTCTTATTGCTGAAGTGATACCTTTCACATGGTTTGGTCAACTGCAATCAGTTCCAGCCATTATGATGAAAGATGATGAGAGTTGTAGTCCGCATCTGGGAGCCACCATATTGTCTCCCCCGCTTTAGAGAAGCTAAGGGCGTTCCAGCACTATTAACATGACCATTCCCAGGGACTACTCTTTAGTATCAGCTTTAGGCAACTCTGAATATTGTGATTTATATTTTATTGTGAGTGATTGTATTCGTTTTATTCTGTAAACCTTGTTATTTTTCACAATGAAAGGCAGTCATAAATAATTTTACACAAATAAATAAAAAACATCCATGGTGTAATATTGAGATTGGCCTTTTCCCCCTTGCAGCTCTGTGGCAGGGGATTTGTATATGTGGACTTCAGCCTAATTCCATGCAGGTAGGGGGAGCTGAGGTAAGGGGAGGAGCTAAGGAAAGCCCTCTGCAAACTTCCTGTGAGAGTGATCTATCCCTACCTTGTCAGTGTGTTGGGCAAGGGAGAGGAGTGATCCTGCCCTCTTCTGGCCCTGGCCCTACTACTGCTGGTTTTAGCACTGCCCACCACTGGCATGCAGCCCCCCCCCAACAGATTACCCCCAAGGGAATGCAGTCTTGAGCAACAAAAAAGTTCCACACCCCTATTGCAAAGCATTGCAGCCTTAGGTGTAATGAAGCCCTGACTTGGTTCTGGTTTAGTATTCACCACCTGTCCATCAAAGCAGCATCTCTCTGACTGCAGACCTCAAAAAGGGGTCTGGGAGGAAAGCTCTGAAATGGAATTGAATATGCATACTCCTTGACCAGGGCTATAGAATGGTAACCAACCTTTTTGTAAAGAAAGGGGTGGGGGAGAGACTTTGGAATACATGAAAAAAGGAAGAAGGGGAAATTTCAGGGCTTGGCTTACTTTTTTAAAGTACCTCAGCTCCATTGCTATAGAGATGCTGGGAAACAGTTGTGCTCAATCTGGTGTATCAAAATGATTATTAACAAAAAAAAAGACCCTTGAAGGGTTATATCAAATGTCACTCAGTTGATAGTAAGGAAGGATTCCATCAGTGGAACAGGAAAGAAAATAATTTCTGGTGAATCTCCCTCTCCTTGCAGCCTTTGTCACACCATCTCTAAAATCTGCTGCAGAGGGCTGAGGAACCCTCTAGAGCAGATTTAGAAGGGTGAATGAGCTGCAAGGAGAATGGTTTCCATCTCCATTCCATTGATTGAAGCCGAGTGACACTATTGGACACAACCTGCTAGTGCAGGATGGAGGTATTTTGACAAACTCTGGTCAGAAGGAGGGATTAATCTTACTAGTATTTTGAAAAAGGAACAGAGTTCACAACAAGATATCCAAATGGACTAAGGCCCTCTGAGCCCCAAAAGGCCAGGGCATCCTCATCTATGGACCATTGGGTGCAAATGTCCGTCGCCATGGAACACTAGGGAGATTGTTCCCTATTGTCTGTGGGATATTATTTCCCCTTCTCCTAACCAAGTTTCTGATTAATGATCATTCATTCCTAATTGTCAAATTTCTTTTCTTTCATCCGCTGTCTAATCAGCAGTGACAGAAGCCATTACGCAAATGAGAGCAGACGACTTCCCAGAACTGTTGGCATCAGTAAAAGCCTCGTAATTTAAAGCTCTGATTTGTAGAAGAAAGCTGTGTTTCCCCAAGGCATACAGGCATCTGTTCCTGTTATTCTGCGAGAACCTCCATTGCCTCTCCCTCCCCTGCCAATTAATCCTCTGCTTGCAACAAATATTTGACTTTGTGAGTCAGTAATTAGAGCTTATGTTTCAGTGTTTTGTCATGGTGAGAGCTTCAGCTCTTACTCCTTTGCCTCTCATACAGGGACTGTCCCCCAAAATGGAACAATAAATTACACAGTGGGGACTACAAGCTCCTCGACAGTTAGCTCTAAATTAAACCCCACAGTTCCTGTAGGAGACACTGAAAAAGAGGTGAGATCCAATGGAAAAGGCTTTTGGAGAATTGGTGTGAACCCTTCAGTCATTTCAAGACCAGCCCCCTCTTCTGCAGTGTTGGGGCCATTGCTTAGAAGGCAGAAGTGGTGCACCTGCTCCTCTCCTGTGGTCCTACCCCAACCCACTCTAGGGTAGAGCTCTTTTTGATGCTACCTTTAGGTTACAGGTAGTGTTGCACTCTGCATTCCTCCTGTACCATTCTGGAGCAAACCTAGCACAGGGAGAAGCTGCAGGACAGGCTGCTTACATGTGGCCCAGCTCTATCGCCATTGGTGAAGAAGTGCAGGAGAGCACATGCTGAAGTGGCTCCTGCAGTCTAAAATTAATTTTTAAAAATTGCCCATATCATTCCACACATTGCATACCATGAAGTGGTGGTGTGATGATAAGAGTTCTGGACCATACCTCTCAAAGTGTAGGGGACTGATCACATTTCTGAATGCTCCCTGGATGCGGCAAAATAGCACAACAGAAACGTTTAGCATGCTCCTCTCTCATGTGCTAGTTTACTACATAAAAGAGAACTTTTTAGGTGGGGAGCACTCAAACACACCAGAAGGCTGAAGCCAAGAATTGGCTGGTTAGTTCAAATCAATATGGAATATGCAGAGACTTCCTCCCATACAGTGCTCTTTGGTTCTCATCATGGTCTTGCAGTGACACATACTTTCTATCAAGGTCTAGTTGTTGCCCTAGTTGTTTTCCCTGCTTCCTTCTTGCCTATAACACACAGTCCTGGACTGACTTTCTCCAGCTCCCTACCATAATCAATTACTGGCACCTGCATTAACCTTGGAAGAAACACAACCCGGTGCAAAGGCTAACAAGTAAGCCACGTTTCAGCACAAAATTTGACACTGGGAATATTTTGAACCAGACAATATAGCCAGCTCACACTGTTAACGAGGATATGCTACTAGATTTCAGAATTGTTAGCCACAATTGATAGTTACAAAATCCAGATATAGAATTCTAAGTCATATAAGCTGAAATACAATGCATTTTGATAACTGCAAAGCTTAACCTGGAGATAAAGGTCACATCCACACCATATATTTAAAGCACATGGCTACCTTCTTAGGACAGCTGGTATAGCACAATGGGGAGGAGAGCCTGGCTGGGAGTCCAGAGTCTGTGAGTTCAAACCCCCGCTTGTGTCTTCTGGATGTCAAGGGCCAGATCACCCCCACAGTGAGTGGCTCAGGGGTTATGTGCCCTGCCACCTGTGCAGCCATGGGCAAGCTGCATAGTCCCAAGGAGCCAGTTCCCCCCAGCTGGCAGTTGCGGACAAGGGGCTGGCTTGTGCAGCTGTGGCAAGCTGAGCAGGCCCTAGCCAGCTGGGGAGGACTAGCCTCAGAGGGAGGCAATGGGAAACCCCCGTCTGAATACCGCTTACCATGAAAACCCTATTCGTAGGGTAGCCATAAGTTGGGATCGACTTGAAGGCAGTCCATTTAAGTTTTAAACCTTCTCACACTTCTCACGCCATCACCTGTCTTGCCTTTCTCACCTCCTGCCTTCTCCTTGCACTTGTCCTTTCTGTTACCACTCTGATCCTTGCCTCGCCTTCTTTCACAATCCTGTATCACCAGCTATCTGACTGATGTTTCTTCCTTCTCTGCTGACATCTTCCACCTTCTCACACATTACAATCCTTTCTCATCTGTTGTTGCTTTCTCTACAGACATTCATAGCCATTCCACCACACTTCCAAATACAGAACAGAAAGTTACAATTTCCTCTGCACCTCCCTCCAAATTTACTCCCATGCCTGGAACTCAGCACAACATTCTTCTCTTGTAGCTCAGCTGAACACAGAGCTAAAAAGCAAAGCGCTGTTGGGTGGCTGCCTGGAGTGGGCATGTATCCTGAAATGGGAGGGAGTATGTGAAGCAGAGGAGGGAAACAAGCAGCGCCACTCGAGGCATTAGGAACTTGGTACTGTGCAGAGATTCGTACATAGATCCCCTCCTCTGCCCAGCAAGGAACTTTTTCAGAACCCTGCCCTATTTCAGGTTGCAGGCAGTGGGGGCAAGGATAATGTTGCTTACCGGGCCCAATTCAAGGTGTTGGTTTTGACCTTTAAATCCCTATACGGTTTCAGCCCAGTCTATCTAAAGGAGCACCTCCAGCATCATCAGCTATGCCACCCAACAAGATCAGCCTCCCAAGACCTTCTCTCGGTCCCACCAGGCAAAACAGCCAAACTGGTGAGGACTAGAGAGAGGGCTTTTTCAGTTGTGGCCCCCACCCTGTGGAACTCCCTCCCAAATGATCTCCGCCATGCCCCTTCCATGATGAGTTTCCGCCAGGCCTTGAAGACCTGGCTCTTCAGGCAGGCTTTTGGGGTTGGCTAGATTTTATCTTCATTGTTTTTAGATTTTTAATGCCTACGTATTGTATGCCTATGTTGTACGTTGCCCACAGCGGATGGACAGCCAGCCAGATGGGCGACTAATAAATTCAATACAAAAAATAAAATAAAAAAATGTGGCATTCCTGCTCCCTCCAATTCTTGCCTCCTCCAGCCACCAGAATCCTGCTGTCACTTTCTTGGGCCCCAACTGCTGACATGATGAAAACTGAACTACCCCACTGCAGCTGATACTTAAGCATTCTAGTCTCCAGCATATGTCCAGAAGTCTAGAAGGCCACAGAAAGACAAAATGTGAACAGAGTGCCCCTGCTCCATTTAGAACTCCTTCCCTACAGACATAGCTATAGAAATAGAGGCAGATGGTTCACCAGAAATAAGCATCTTACTGAAAAAAAGTTCATGCCTTTCTCCTTCCACATTGCAGCATTCATGGAAATTGATAAAACAAGTCTCTCATCAAAAGAATGCATCCTAGCCCAGACACATTTATTGCTTGTTTGACCTGGTCAACATTAGCTGGAGTCCAACATGGCAGCAACAGCTTTGCTATGACCCACCTGATGTGGCCTCGTGACCCACTGATTTAAGATCTGTGGTTTAGACAGTTTATATCACTTCAACAGTGTAGCCCCCAACATGGATTGGCTGATGTGCTGCTAGGGAATGTCATTGTTCAGGGAACAGAAGCTTGCAGTGCAGTTTGGAACGCCAGGGAGGAAAGAGGAAGTTGTCAGCTGAACTGTGATTAGATCTCACATGGGTAAATCTGAGAACTGGGAAGTTGATGGGTAGCAACTCCAGAGCTAAGGCTGAAGGAAAAGGCAAGGCTGAAGAAAGTGTGATGTACACAGACTGAGAAACAAGAAGACAATGGAAGGGTAGCCACAAGAAAAGAAAACTTAAGGGGCAGAGACGACGAGGATCCCAGACAAGAAACCACCTCACATTACTTAATGGAAGGAAGGAAGACAGGAGTGTTACAAATGCTGGTCAAGCAACAAGGTGGGCAAAACAACTGATTGCTAGGGGAATTCTGCCAGTTGTGACTTCTGTTGTCACAGTAACATTCAGACCTGGAAATCATAACAGGGGTCAACAAGGATCAACCACCAAGGGAGTGAATTTCATGTATTGCTTTGAATTAAATCAGCCAATTCTCTGGCTGCAAGCTTCTAGTTCCCATAATCCCTTGCCCCAAAAAACCTCTTGACTTGTAGCTCAATGAAGTCACCCCATTTTTAATTTACTTTATATTCAAGTTTCATGGTAAAGTTATAATACCTACTGAAAGATTGGCCGTACTGACAGAGAAGATGAACAGAATTTCCTGGGATGTGGAGCACGACAGGGTCAGGCTCCTATGAGACAAGCTTCCTCCCAACCAAACTGAACAGAGGGCCTTGCATAGCGCAGTTGGGTCATCCAGGAAGATATAAGTGGAGCACCAAGGCAAACATACTGACACTGTGGCAAAATTGGATTCTCCTGTACTCCAGGAAGCCACAGAAAATGAATGTCCTTTGGAAGGACAGGCTATAATTGTACACACACAAGATGGTTGCAACACTATCAAGACTGAGTCTGAGCACTGAAGAATGGGCTTGTACCACAGCCTTCAAAGGGATTTCCTTTCCCACAGTCCTGATCAAGTTGTCTACTACAGAGGAATGTATGTTGTGCAGAACAAAGGAAAGCCCACACTCCTATTGTTTAACAGTTGTATTGTAAGAACTACGCTTCAGAACATATACCTTTCCCACATGATCTCACACACCAAAGAACACACACAGCTTTCCCAATACCACAGCAGGGCATCAAAAGCACAGGATTAAAAAAAAAAAGACAGTAACTAAATCAGTCCATCAGTGCATGGTAAACTGAGCTCTCGCACCAGTCAAGTGCAACAAAAAAATTAAAAAACCAACTGTTTAAAAACTTTGAAAAGTTACCTTTGGCAAAAAGAAACAAAAGAGATCCGAAGGTTGCATGCAAGTCCTGTCCTGTTCCTTCCAGTGAGGCACCTGGCCCTTTTCACATGGGCTCTATGGAACTGCAAAATTCCACAAACAGCTCCAGTCTTGGGTGGCACTCTGGCCAATACTGCTGCACATCCAGGACACATTCCATTAAGCATGGCAATTGCTTTTGCTTTCAGCCAAAGGCAGAATGTTTTTATTGGTATTACCATTCACCAAGTCTGTCTTGCTCTTCAGAAGCCACCCCCTCCTTCCTGATCTATATCTATGGCAAGAACTCTGGCCTTCTACTGCCTCCTTGTGGCTGGTGGAGCTAAATCAAACAGTAGGTTTGGCTTGCAACAAAGCTCCATTGCTCTTCAGTCACGTTGAAGATACTTACCTGGCCTATGTAATCTGAACCACCAGCTTTCTCCAGAAAGTCTTCAGCTACTGCACACAGAAGTCACAGTGAATGATAGGAGACTCATCTGTCCCAGAAAGAGTAGTCATGCTCAGGTATTGTCCCACCAATATGGTCAAGGCATCTCCTTTGCTGGGAGAAGCAAAGCTTTTGCAATGATATCTCCTCAAAACTCTGAATTTCACAGAAAAGTGCCTCTACGGCAAAGGGACAAAGCTGAGATCTAAGGTCAGCTCTCTCATCTTCATGAAATGCAACTGGTGACACCCATATTCCCATCCAGATGGGGAAAAATCAAACAGAATAGAAAATATAAGATTCCACCATACAAAGAAGCCTGTTGAAAAAGCTACTGCAAAAAGTGTTATTGCAGCGTTGCTGCTTCCCTTCTCCACCCATTTATCCACCACAATCTAGCATGCAGAAGACTGAAGATGCAATGGAATTAACATTTCCTTATAAGGAAAAGAAAATAAATCACACAAGTGAAGACTGGCAAAGGCACTCACTCTCACCTGTAGCTTAAGAAAAAATATCCTGAGCGTAGAAAAGAGAATCTGTGTGTATGGGGATTTCAGCCTGGTCTCCTAGCAGAATTAAGAGGTCAAGCCCTCAAAAATGTTTTTTAAGTTAATTTGGCACAGTGGACTTGGAAGACTTTACTGTCTTCCTCTCTACCTGCCCTTCATCTATTTGTAACTGTAAATTTTGTGCCATCAATGGTTTCCTTTAACAAATTTAACAAATGAATGCTAAACCTTACCGAAGGAATGATGTGCAGGTTTTCACGGTGGATTTCTAATGCCGAGGTGCAGAAGGAAAATCAAAATGACTTGTCTAGATACTTTTCACACACAGGCAACTACATAGGTGCCAGCATGCACTTGTCTCCACTGCCCAGACAAAATAAAGCAAATGCCACCAAAATATTAACACGGCCTAAGGCTCCCTCCCACTCTGAGAGTCTCTCAGACTTTGATTTACTGCGTCCACCTCTCATGCAACATCATACTCCCAGCTAGTGGGATGAACCAGGAGACTGAAAAAGATCAGCGTGAACTCTACTCCCTCCCAAACATTTTTTGTAATGTTACAGATGTCAGTCAAATACCAGATGTCAATCTCTGTACATTGAGCAAGGGACACAAGTTGTTGGCAGCTGAGTTCCTGCTTTGTAAGCATGGAGTCTTCTGGAAGGTTCCATGAAGTTGAAAGAGGGACAAATGGAAGGGTTTTATGGTGCCAGTCATTCCCTATATTGGTGCAGAGCTGGGCCAGAAGCCCCTCAGTCTTTTAAGTGCCGTGTGCAATACTAGCGCTCGGTATTTTCCACATGTCTGTGATGCAACTTCCATCACTGCAGCAGCCAAGGACTAGTCATACCGCCCCTTAATCATCATATTCAACAAGGGACCCACCTGTTGAGAGCAAAACAGAAACAGAAACACATGCATTGTTATCTACAGAAATGCTAACTGGAACAAAATCTTGCCAAGCTACAAAACTGTAAGCTCAGCTGGAAACAACTGACTATCTCTGGAGTCAAGGCAGGAATATAACTATGTATCTTCACCCATTCTCAAAAAAGGAAAATAGGTTTGGGACTCAATATGCAGAATTCTTGCCAATTCCCCCCAAGCAGAACTGCACTTAAGATCATTATAAAATTTTGCTTTTTTGTAATACCAATGAATAATCATTTATAGAAGTTTTCCTTAGTAATAACATCTACTGCACACCAAGGACCTTTGAAACATACATTTCCATCCCCTGCCCTATAGGTGAATCAGCTGAATTTTGAAATTTGTAGTATGTCTTGATGTACATACCAGATTTTAATATAAGTGAAGTTTGGAGAGAGATGTCAATTTATAGACAGCATAATGCTGAACATAAAAAGTTAACCAGAATGTCACCTACTATGGGCAAACACCAGAGATACCCCAGTTTCATATGAATGACTCTACATTAGAAACCATTCTTTGCCTTTTTACTACACTGGGACTGTTTTTTTAAAAACACTTTATTTTTGTATACCATCCTAGTATCTCTGTAGATGAAGGGCAATCTAGAAATATGTTTAAGTAAATACATAAATATGTGGCATAATTCATAGTCCCCCTCCTCTCCCAGAATTAAGACCTCCTGTCTGTCCAAGGAACTGCAAAGGATCTATAGAATCAGGCTATCTGTGTTTTGGTCCTCTCAGGGCCTCATCAGAACCCTGACGGGGTGCTGGGATCTAAAGATCTGCTGTACAAGCTCAGCCACTTGGCCCCCAATAGCTTCCAGGATTGTGCTGTACCTCCTGTGGGCTTCCAAGGGCCTCACCCAGCATTTTCTCTATGTTCCGCATTATAGCCACTTTCTGATGAGCCTTTAGGGGATATTCAATCCTTTTGGGAGTTGGGGCACCCTGAAAAACACACACACACAAATACATATTAGATTCTTTTATAAAGGCATAATCATACTCTCAAAGGGGGATTTTTTTGTACTAGAAAGCTTCCAAAACGTGAACAAGGAAAAGGGTTCCTAGAAAAAGAGACTAACATCAAACTGGCAGTGCTCACTCATGTTCCTGGTTTGAGGGCAGCAGGAAAACCAAGAGGAAAAAAAACCAAGGTCATACGTTTGTTGTGTTATGTTGTTTGAAAAACTAACATTCCCCACTCCACAAAGCACACACAAAAGCACATGGCCAACAAAACACTGGGTGGTGGGGATGGTGGATATTCTGTCAGTGGTCAAATAGCACACAGTAGTACTAGAGGTCCTCAAATGCAAAGGTGTATCACTGAACACGAAAGTCAGGATCATTCAGACCATGGCATTCCCGATCTCTATGTATGGATGTGAAAGTTGGACAGTGAAAAAAGCAGATAAGAGAAAAATCAACTCATTTGAAATGTGGTGTTGGAGGAGAGCTTTGCGCATACCATGTACTGCAAAAAAAGGCAAATAATTGGGTGTCAGAACAAATTGGACCAGAACTATAACTAGAAGCTAAAATGATGAAGCTGAAGTTATCATACTTTGGACACATCATGAGAAGACATGATTCACTAAAAAAGACAATAATGCTGGGAAAACCAGCAGGGAGTAGAAAAAGAGGAAGGCCAAACAAGAGATGGATTGATTCCATAAAGGAGGCCACAAACCTGAACTTACAAGATCTGAACAGGGTGGTTCATGACAGATGCTCTTGGAGGTCGCTGATTCATAGGGTCGCCATAAGTCGAAATCGACTTGAAGGCACATAACAAAGTATTAGAGCAAATTGCTTTGGCAGTTGGCAAGACACAAATACTGATCTGGGAAAGGGCTCTTTAAGATGACCATCACCATTAAGCAACTAGGCACAACAGTTCACTATTTTAACCTAAAGAACTACATGCTTTACAGAGGTAATCTTTATGGTCATACAAAATATTTTAAGAAACAGAGGAAAGAATGCAGGTCAGGTTTGGCAGACCTAATATAACTCTAGGGCATCTGAAGCAGCCCACAGAGGTGAGTGTTATGTAGAGTACAGATTTTATGATACTGCAGCATTGACACTGCATTACAACCTATTTCAAGCGGCAGCTCTGTTTCTTTTCCGTTTATGCATAAAGTTTGCCAGCAACAAAAGCTAGAGACATACTTACCTTGTACCAAAAGTTCACAGTGATGGTAGTTCCCCCGTTCAGCAAAGACTCAATGTGATGCCACCTACAGAAAATAACAGAAAGGACAGACAACTGCTTACATTTCTGATAAAGTTCATACAGTAAATTTAACTTTGACGACATCAGTGCTACAGCATCAATTCAGAGAACTCAGCTGAGATTTATTCGTTCTTTTATTCCACTGGTTTCTGTCCTATGCACACTTCATGCTGGGAAAATATACTATAACTATCCTTGACCTCTTACTGTTTATTTTTGTCATAGTTTCAAGTTGCCCAATGGGCTATACCCCAAGAAAGCACACACACTTGCATGCATATTCTCCATCTCAAAATACAAACAGAGCATCCTTCCTTCCTTCAGTACAAACTTGACAGAAATCTGTTCAGTTTCATTCTAAGTTGACAGTGCTACAAGAATTGAAGGCAGCTATTTTCCTCCCTGTTTCTTATACCACTTTTGCCTCCCGTGGGATGCCTACCATTTCTCCAGTATACTGTACCTATCTCCCATAGAGATAGGTATATGGACAGATCAACAGCTGGCTTGGGCCAAACTGACTCTATCCTGTAGTAAAAGGAAACTCACCCCATGAGATCACCCTCAGCTACTTGATCTCTTGGATAGGTAAAAGCAATGGGGACTGACTAGCTTTTGTTCCTACCTAGCAGACAAAAAGAATCTCCTTGGAACCATTTCTTCTCTTTCACACTGGAACCTTAGTGTCAATGCTTCCAGGATGGCTGGAGATTACTGTAGCAGCATTAGAATTGGAACATTACATAGCTATACCAAAGGGTATGAAATCTGCAGTGAGTGGGACCGTTTCTTTGTTAAAACTTTATTAATGTTTTATAATTGTACTATATATTTTTTTTTTCCACACTTGCTCATATTTTAATTGTGATTTTATTTGTTGTACACCGCCCTGAGAGCTTTCTGCTATAGGGCGGTCTAGAAATGTAATTAAATAAATAAATAAAATAAAATAAATAAAACCTGTGGTGAAGTGTCAGGGTGAGTGTGCATGAGGTACACAAGGATATGTCCCAAATAACCTCCCCCCTGCCCAAATTCAAGCTACTAGCAAGTGTCAGGGATATTTTTTTATTTCTGACCTCTTCTGGAATAAGAACACCTTAAGCACAAAAACATATTTATCCTCCATTCTCCTGTGAAAAAGCACTCTTTCTCTTTTTAATGGGAGAATACAAAGAAAAGTTACAGGCCTCACAACATATGGGAGGCAAAAGAGAAAGAGACGTAGGCAAAGGCCCCAGTGATCCCAAGGTTCCATTCATGAATCTGGCCCTGGATTCTGCTGCAGTTGCCAGTCATTCCCACACCACCCTATCCCATTCTCAAACTATGCTCATTACCAGTACATGGGAATATAAAGCACATCGCCTGGGCCCACCACTGTCTCATAGCCAACTACATTCCGGAAATTGGGGAACCTCTCATAGTCAGGATTGTCGAAGTCAACCTAGCGGAACAGGGGAAAAGAAGATATCACTGAAGAGGCCAAAGTCACAGGGGTCTTCTAGGGACTTTCCCTAGTATGGTCCTTTCCATGTGCCATTTCCTTCAGGGACTTGGACACCTGCGCAAGCTGCAACAGGCAAGGACTATAACCTGTTGCATACAGCAGCAAAAGTTAACCAGGAAAGTTAAAAGTCCAGATTAAAAACAGAGAAACATCCTGACATATTTATTTAATAAACCAAGTCAGTCATGTTTGATTTGTTAAATACAAATTCAATTGAACACAAGCAGAAGTGTTAAGTACCAGACAGTAATGGGGTGAGTTTGAACTGATTAAAGGTGCCAAGGGGGCTCCTTGGCAAAGACAAGATCTGAACTGGGTGGGGGTTTTTCTGGTCCACAGCTCTGCCCCTTCACTGCTACGCTGCTTTAGCTTTAGACAGCTATGAGCATGAGGAGGCTTGAACCTCTTTTTGCAGGCAGCACATTTATTTATTTATAAACCACACTTTCATGTTAAATATTACAAGGCGGTATACAGACAAAAACCACAGTTATTACAATAAAAACAATTTTAAAACTTCAAAATACACTGGTAAATTGGGTTGGCAAAAAATCAGTTTTGAAAAGCCTGTCTGAATAATACCATTTTTAAGAAGACATTTAAAAACAATCAGGGACCGCTCCTGCTGAACCCGCACTGGAACAGAGTTCCACAGGATAGGGTCTGCCACACTAAAGGCTTGGCCCCTGGTAAAGGCCAGCCAAACCTCAGTGGCATGTGGGACCACCAACAGTACCCCACCAGAAGATCCCAATGATAGGCAAAGAATAAAGAATCAGGCAGTCCTTAAGGTACTTTTTTATTTGTTTAAGGCTTTGTTAATTAACACCAGCTGCAGAGCAACATGTTGCCAGTACCCCAAACTTAATTTCCTCAGACCACTTGAAAATTACCAATGGTCTTGGTGGACCACATCATGATTTTTCTGCCTGTTTTAGCAACTGTAGTGCTCTGTGCTAGATACTGTATGATTTTTCATTTTATTTCTATCGCTTCTTTTATTTCTTATATTGTATTTTATTGCATTATAATTTGAATTCCATACACCTGAAATTGTACAGTAAAACCTCGTTATACCATTGGGGTTGGAGGACAAAGGATGCACTTGCAGTTTAAGACTTCCGCATCATAATGAAAACTGCACTGCAAGGGTTAAAGCCAGCTAGTACTGAAGTACTGGTTCCTAGATGCCAAAAAAACCCAAAACCTGCCACCACAATGGCTGAGAGAAGGAAGATGCAGGAAGGGTAACAGAGGGAAAACCCAGTTAACAAAACAGATTTTTAAAAAGAACACTGAGAAGGAAAAGGACTCAGAAACACCCAGGGGCAGCAAACGGAAGATTCACCAAGGACAACAGAGAACGAAAAAGGGGTATATACAGTATTTTACTGAAGGGACATGGTTACACCTGCAGTATATCCAATTCCGCAGTACACTGAGTCATGTTATAGCGAGGTTCTAACACTACAAAATGCAACATAAGAAATAAAAGAAGCGATAAAATATAATTTTAAACCAGTAGGACTACTTGAATGACGCTTGTGAAGCACTGGTGTTCCATGGACCAGAATCTGGGAACTCCTGACCCAAGTAAAAAACAAGCAGAGGACATTTAAACAGATGAAACAACTAATGTCTTAGCAAGTTTCCACCCCATTTTTCACCTATGACAGTCCACTCACTCCCGTCTCTCACACAAAGAGGACCCCACTCTATGCAAACAGATTCTCAATCTGTGGTCCTTGCGGCCCTTAATGGAGTGAGCTAAGAGATAAGGCTTTTCCCAGATTCAACACAGCAGTGCCCCCCATGCATGAACAGGACTTAAGAGATGTGGCAACAGAGAAGAGGAGGCGTACACAGCAGCTCATTTTTTGCTTATGACACTCCTTCAGTCAGATGGTTGGGCATCATTAGAGAGAACAGGGAGGCCTGTGGGAATCTTCCATCTGACCAGCATAAAGGCTTTATCTTTTATACCCTTATACAAGGGAGACCATTTGATGCCGACATCACCTTACCTGGCTCTGCCGATCACATGGGTGGTGCACAGGATAGGGATAAAGGCACTCAAACTGGTCAGGGGAAAACAGGATACAACGCTTGTATCCCTTAATCTGAGCAAAGAAGTTCTGCTGCTCATCATAATGTGCTGGAGTCACATTCCCTACATAAAGAAAGGCAGAGATAGTCACAGGAAGACAGACAAGCCCCCCAACCAGTAACGCAAACATTAATAATAGGTGTGTGCCTACATTACAAGTAAACCATTATGAACTAAAGTTATGAGAGTATGTCAGGAAACTAACAACATTCTCAGGACCTCCACAAGGCAACAGCTCCCACCATCCTACAAGGAAAGCAACTGCTAATAAACCAATTCAAAACCAACCTAAAGGCTGAGGTTTAGGTATTTTCTTAGTAATGATTATCCATACAGAGAGCTATCTAAAGCAAGGGAGATTGTAAATTGGAGATAATAACGATTCTATCCTGCCTTTCAGGGTGAGCTCTCACAAGACAGCTTAAAAAAAAGTTAAACAAAGGATATTCTGCATCAGCAAGGTTGGCAAAAGGTCCTGCACCACAATCAATCAGGTACTGCCTAGAGGAATTCTGAACAGTATATTCAGTTATATAGAGGATTCATCTGAACAGATTTCACCAATTTATAACACATGCGTAATTTGGGCTCTTGCAACAACATGAATTGTAAAAGATACAGAGCAAGGAAGAATTGGCAATGTGCACAAAGGCCTTCCAGCGGCAGCAGTCAGTTGACGGCCATGCTGGCTGTTTGTGTAATCAGATGGTATCGGATATATGAGAGAAATATACAAATCTCCAAAATCAACTAAGAGAAGAGTGTGGCTTATTGTTTCAAAGGTCCTCTCTTAACAAGAGCCCCTATTCCCAAAGGAGACAGCTTATGTCAAGGTTATGTAATGTGGTGCCCTCCAGACATATGAACTGAGGCTGATGGAAGCTGGAGTCCAACAACACCTGGAGAGCATCATGTTTACATTATTTGAAAGCATTTACGTACACTTAATATTTCAAAAATCTCAAATGTTGGCTACCCTGGCATATATGCATACCATTCTTGATGCTGCTTCTTTGAACAAGGTTTCTGAATCACTTGCATCAAATTTTTCATATATGATACAGGGGTTGAAATGCTAAACCCTGCCTAGACTATGTATTTGAGCTTCCAACTCCCAATTTAGAGATTACAATTTTTTAAAAAGAGCCCCTCCTTCAAGTACTTGGCAACATTACACATCAATCCCTAAACAGCCTTGACTTCAATTTTCTTTGTGAGATTAGTATCAGATGTTTCGGTGCACAAGAAATGCTTAAGAGGTTGTCTATATTGGTGATTCTAACGGGGCATCAAAACGAAACACAATAGACCAAAGCCCTTTATTGACATTTATGTCAAAGACAGGTTTGTTACCTTCCATGCCAATCAGCAGCAAGTTGGATGTCAGCTGACCCCAGCCTCGCTTCGCCTGTTGCCTGTTAATCCAATTCCAATTAAAGCCCAGGAAATCCACCACAATTTTCCTCCCAACTGTATCATTCAGAGTCTGCTGCAGATAAAGCCTGCACATCCCAGAAAACAAGGAGAAAGGGGGAATTTTAAACATACAGAAAGGAAGATCTTTTTTGCTATCTTTTTGATTACTTTTTAACCACTGCCTCAAAAGTACATTCTCTTACATGCTTTTCACTAACTTTGTGCACAGGACAGCTTTGTTGCAGAGCTGAGAAAAAGATTGTTTTGAGCACCAATGTGTCAATACAAACTGGCCAATGTTTTTTGGAAAAAGAAAAAAAAACCTTGTACATCATATTATAAGGGTGGCCGTGAAACTCCAATATGATACCAATTATTCAGACTGATTTCTATCTGGCTTGTTTTGGGTTTTGGCATCCTGATGCCAGAAAAAAAAAGGGGGCAACCCATCTCCTAGACCTCTCAGCAGTTTTCAATACCACAGATCACAGTATTCTACTGGATCGGCTGCCTAGGTTCCATTTCTACCTGGGCAGCGGTTGCAGAAGGAGATGCTGCAGAGCTCTCTTTTTACCCAAACTGTTCAGCATCTACATAAAACTGCTGTATGAGATTATACAGGGATTTGGTGTATGGCATCATCTGAATGCTGACCCCAAGAGCGCTCCTTTTTCATTAGACTAAACAGTGAAAGTGCTGATGAAGGCCAATAAATAAGCTCAGTTCACAAAAGACTGAGGTACTATTGGGAGACAGTTCAGCTTATCATTGCTCTGGGCTCCTGCCGGGAGGAATGCTGAGATATAAATTAAATATTAATTAATTAATTAATTAATTAATTAGATCCTGTTTGGATTATGTTCTATATTGATCATGGGGCTGCCTTTGAAAACTCTTCTGAAGCTTCAGCTAGTACAAAGTACTACAGATAAGATTGTGACTGCCCATGCAGACCACATACTGTCAGTTTGAAAACTCTGTTAGCTTCCAATCCAGCCTTGGCCCACTGTGGCTTAGAATCAGCGTACCTCAAGGATTTCTTACTCCTGTATGAACCTGACTGGATGCTGACCTCTTCCCTCAAGGCACTCCTGTGGGTCGACAGGTGGTAACCAGAGATAAGGCCTTTTCAGTAGCAGCATAACATCTGAGGAATGCCCTTACCTAGTGCAAACTTTGTTATCCTTTCAGTAGTGAATATCTTTCTTAGTTGGCCAGGCTTTTAAAATGTTTTAGCAAATGGTTTAACTCTTATCTAGCTCTCATTTTTACTGTTTAATTTTATTGTTATTGCATTTTATAATTTGATTTGAGCTACTCTGGAACCCTTCATAGTTGAAGATCAGACTAAAACTTATATTAAAAAATAGATTTACACAGGCACATATACAAGCATGATCACCCATCTGTGCTCTGATGCATACAACACATGGGCTTGGGCACTCTCATCCTCAGAGATCACCTTTCCACACTTGAGCCCAGATGCTGCCTAAATTCTGTAGGATGTTCCCTACTCTATGTGAGGCAAAGACATGTGTGATGAGAAGCAGGGCCTTTACTATAATTGCTAAATGTGAAATGACTTTCCCAATAAATCTGGAAGCTACTCTGTCCCTGCAGCCTTTTGGGCAGGATGCAAAACCTCTCTCTTCCAAAAGATTTATAGCAGTTGTGGACTGTGACCTGGTATTAATACTTTTGCAAATTACACTGATTGTACAATACTACTAAGTTTCTAACCTGTCTACAATGTGTATATTCTCCAGGATGAGCTGCAACAAATCAATAAAATACAATACTAAAATAGCAGAAGCAGATAAAATAGTACTTAAATATAGTCACCATAAAATAACCCAAATGTAGATAGGAATAAAAATGTGTTTAGGGTTTTAGGGTTTTCCTAAAGGTCAATGAAGAGGGGACCACACAAGTTTTGGGGGAGCACATTCCAGAGATATAGGGCCACCACTGGAAGTTATTGTTTATGATATTGTTATTTTTAAATTGTGTTTTGTTATTTTTATTGTATTATTTATTTTTCTGGAAGTTGCCCTGAGATTTGGAGAAAGCACTCAAGTGTTAAAACAATTGTTAAAATATTTACACACATCTAGTGATATAGCTGGTGACTGAGAGAATCTTCAATTCCTCTCACTGTCATCAAGAGAGAAAGCTCAAATTCTGCAGCATTTTCTTCTCTGAAGCCTGTTTCTTGGCATTAATTACATAGTCATTTTCCAATGAATTTAACCGAAGAAAGGAAGCACCAGAAAACAATTCCCTAAGCCCAGAATCCTACTTCTTTTTCCTATCATCTGAGCGCTGCCCACAGGACCATACAAAGGGATGCCTGACACATTTGTGCATTTTGAGCACAAGGGAGATGAACTCCCTTAACCATCCCCCTTCAAAAGAGATACCTGCACGGTACTATTAGATACGATCCTGCTGCTTCAGGAAGAAGCTTGGGTGTGGTAAAAGAGGCATGGACCGGAAAGGGAAAATACTCCTTTTCAGGTAGGAAGCATGGGATCCAACTTTGTGAATAGAGAAATAAGAAGTTCTGTCTTGGATCAGTTTGCACAGTGACATAATTTCTGCACAATGTCTCATTCTTTCCTTACCCCGTAAGTAGCTGATCCTGACTGACACCTCTTGGAAGCCTAGCCCCTAGGAGAGGGTGGAGAACCACAGGCCCAGGGGCCAAACGCAGCCCTCCAGCCCTCTCTACTGGCCCTCAAGAGTCTCCCTAAGCCATACCCCTCACCAGGCCTGCTTTATAACCTCCTTGAGTTTCATTCATTCACTCATTGAGTGATTTTTCCTGGCTGGAATGTGTTCTTGAATTGTGATTATACGTCTTGATTGCCTGGTGGGAGGACAGAGAGAGAAGTGCAAGTGTGTGTAAAAACAAGCCTATTATAACATTTACATTACTTGCTTTGCCCAGTTTTGCTCTGGCCCCATCTGGCATGCGACCCCCAGAAGCTTGCCCAGAAGAGAATGCAGCCTTTAGACTGAAAAGGTCCCCATTCCTGCTTAAAAGAACTCAGTCCATTGCCCACAATAGGACCAAACCACCATCAGATGTTACCTTTCTCCATTACTCTGCTGCTGGATTTCCTGGAGCTGCTCAACAAAGTCATTAAATTTCATTTCTTCCCTGCTTGACTTGGGCTTGAAGTTCTTAACATTTGCCATTTTCTTCTCATCGTAATACAAGAACTTGTGGGTGCTGGCTCTGTACACAGAAAAGTCCCCATTCCCAATGTTCTCCTGCAGATAGTCCAGGTCCCATTTTAGGGCAGGGAACACCAGATTTGTATCGGTCAGCACCACTGGCTCCTGGAAAAAAATATAAAGAATACCAATGCAAAATCCCAAGGTAATGTAGGTGTGTAACTCTCAGTCACAAATATCCAGATTTATTTTGGAACTAGGACTAGGCAATGGAAGGAAATCAATGGGAACCTACAATAAAGTAGCTGCAACTATTCAGTGCCTTCAGTCATCAAGCACAACCTTACACAAAGATGACAGCAGGATTACCAGAACATTAGAAGGCAAAAGTCACAATGACGGGACTATCTTTCTGCTTAATGCTGTCTTTACTACAACTCAAAATGCCTAATTCTTCAACAAGGGTACTCAGATGTTAGAATTAAACAAAGATTTACCTCCAAGGTTATTATCTATCTATTATAAGGACTTAAAAGCTGCTTGAAAAGGAACAAGGCAATAAAAGCAGGAAAAACATTGATAAGAACATAAAAAGAGCCCTTCTGGATCAGATCAAGGGCCCATCCACTACAGCATTCTGTTCTCACAGTGGCTAACTAGGTGCCTAAAGAAAGCCCATACATGAGTGCAATAGCCCTCACCCTCTCTCGATGCCCATCAGCTGGTGTTCAGAGCCATACTGCTAATTACTAGTAGCCATTTATAGCCTTATTCTCCAAGAATTTGTCTGATCCTCTTTTAAAGCCATCCAAATTGGTGGCCATCACTACAATTATGAGAATAAATCAGCATTTACAAATAATTATTTGGGGACAGAAGAGGGTTCCTGCCACCCAGTTTTCCTGCCTTTACTAAAGCTGCTCCCACTTCCCATCCCACAAAGAAACTGTACTGTGGTGCCATTTCTAGTCCTGCAGACACCAAAACCGTGCCCTTAGCCCAATACCCCAGTTTACTACACCAGCTCCACTCACTATATCAAAACCTTCCTTAGTAGCAAATATACTATAATGCTAAAACAGGAACATCAGGAGGTTTTCAGATAGGAACTGCAAAATTGATTATAGCGAGTAAACACGGTCTCCAGGTGACAAGGAAGATTTTGCAAACTATTACAAACTAAAATATACTCGCTCTCCCTTCCCGGGTTTTTCTTTTCTGAAGCAGCCTATATGTCACAAATCACTAATACGGGTATCTGTGAGCAACTTCGCCTTTTGAACACTTTGTCAAAATCAAATCAAATTACAAAATGGCGGAGCAATAAAACTAAACAGTAAAAACGAGAGATTTTAAAAACCCTCATTCTCTGCCCCCCTCCTCCATTTGTGTCTCCGAGGCCTGAGCCTCCTCAGGCGACCCAGCGATCTTAGTCCTACGCTGAACAAGAAGAGCCCGGGGTGGGAGGAGAGGAATGGGGCGTTTTTCACCACCGCCAACCGGGCTCAGGAGAGACGACGCCCTCTCTCCTATCCGCGGCGGAGCGGGGAGGAAACTCGGGCTCTGCTCAGCACCTCGTTCTCGATGAGCTCTTCGGCCCGCGGATCTCCGTGGCGGAGCCTGGGGATGGGCCGCGTCTCAAAGCTATAGCGCCGGAGCTGGGCTTCGCTCCACCCACACTCTTCCTCTTCAGGGGCCCGCGAAGAAGGTGGAGGAGGAGGAGGAGAGCCTCCGCTGCCCGCAGCAGTTACCGCTACTGCCGTTGCTCCTCCTGCTGCTCCTGCTGCTGCCGCCGCGGAGCACGACGCAGAAGCTTCCGCCATCGCCACCTGAGCCGCCGGGGAGCCCGGGTCCCACAAGCGGAAACAACGAATTAGCAACATCCGGGGGATTAGTAAAAGGTGTTGTCGTCGTCTATGGAAGAGCGGGAAGACTAGAGTGACTTCCGGCCTAGCGGAACGGAGCCGCGCCCCCTAGCGGCTGGCGCCTTGGAAGAGCGGAGACAGGGCCTCCTGGCGGCGGCGGAAGGTAGGGCCTTTGACTTTAACAGCCCTTTCTAG
This sequence comes from Rhineura floridana, assembly GCF_030035675.1. Lineage (NCBI taxonomy): Eukaryota > Metazoa > Chordata > Lepidosauria > Squamata > Rhineuridae > Rhineura > Rhineura floridana. Next base: position 2,786,052 of record NC_084486.1, read on the forward strand.
TATTATCAGAATGCTACAATCAAACAAACCTCTTCGATCAGAGACAGACGACTGTGAGCGTGTGCACAAGTCGCAATAAATAGTTCCCCTTAGGCTGCAATGCTAGTGGCTGACCCTTACTTTGGAAGGTAAATTCCTGGTTATTCTAATAGGCCAGAATGGTTAGTTGACTGGAAGTAATGCAGGTGGCTGGAAATCACTCTGTATTTTGAAGGTGATGCTCATCAGAGCTCGGGGAATGTGATTTATAGCCACCTCAGCTAAGAAGTGGGGCCTGCTGTAAGTGCTCTCATGGGTTACCTGGCGGATTTCTGTGTACAGGATCATCAATGTGCGTTGCCTTAAACCAAGACAATATTTGGTTAGAGTCTTGGACTTGACAAAGGAGTATTAGTAGCCCAGGATATTCAGGTGATGTGTCTCTATGGGAGTTTATTGTTAGAGCAAGGTTGCTTTTTGATTCAGGGACACTCTGGGATGCCCTGAAAAGGAAACAAAAATATGTTTCCAGTTTTTGTCACCTTCTTCCAACAGACCCCAAGTAAGTATTATGCCCCTGAAACTTCTCATTGCTCAGAGAAGGGAGAACAACATAACGGTATGTATGTGAAGGAATGGTAACTTGCTGTCTGAGAGAGAGAACAAGCTGTGAGTTGGCTGAAGACAGGTACAAAATCTGGTATCTAATGGGGTGTAGCAGATCTACTGACTTGTAGGTGTGGTTGGTGTTTCTTTGCACTTATGTTTTTGCATGTTTGTTGGAGCTTGGAAAAGTTACTTTTTTGAACTACAACTCCCATCAGCGCAAACCAGTGGCCATGCTGGCTGGGGCTGATGGGAGTTGTAGTTCAAAAAAGTAACTTTTCCAAACTCTGTGTTCTATTTAGACCTTCCCTTAAAGTTGGTCTGGAGGCTGCAGCTAGTGCAGAATGTGCAGTATGGCTGTTGAAGGGGGTGTCTTGTTAACAGTACATAATGCCTGTGCTGAAGGAGCTGCACTGGCTGCCAATATGCTGCAAGGCAAAATTTAAGGTCTTGCTCTTGGCATATAAAGCCCTGAGCAACTTGTGACCTCCAGGAACACCTTGGTTTGAATTCACCTAAGCCCTACTCAGAGTAGACCTATTGAAATTAATGAACCTAAGCTAGGCATGACTCATGTCTATTAACTTCAAGGGGTCTATTCTGAATAAGACTACCATTGAATACCATCTCTTTCCTTGTATACCTTTGCATGGACACTTCAACCCTTGAGAGAGACACTCTAAGGCAGCCTTTCCCAACCGGTGTGCCTCCAGATGATGTTGGACCATGTGACATCCTTCCCTGGTTCTCCCTGTCAGGTTCCCACCTGCTTGTGGCTACTGCCTTTCACTAGGCACCACCAGGGATACCACCAGTCCGGACCGTCCTTTATATGGTTTCTCACTTCGCTCTAGCACAGATCTCACTAGATCCGACTGCTAGGCAGCACCACCAGTCACATCCTATAACCAATACTCCCAGAGACCTTGCCTGAGTCTCTCTCTAGCTGGTTACTTTTGTGACTGCGTGCTTATGCTGTTCCCAACCCCCTGGTATCTTTATATATAAAGCATACAACTCTGGGTTGCTCTGGATACTTGACTTGTTACAATTTCTCCCTTCACCGCTGCCACCATTAGATACTGCTTCTGTTCAGCCTTGGTAATTACCTTGCCCTCCCTTCTGGTATGTATATCCCCCAGCCAAGGATCAGGCCTTTGGTAAACCAAATAAGTATTTATTAAATATCAGAAATAACAAGATTACTTTTAGAATGTTTCACAAGCGTATGGTTTCATCTATTCCTGTTTTGTACTTGACTTATTATTAATCAGAACTCCAACTCCCTCTTTCTCCACACTCCCAACATCCACCCCGATTCAACTGTCATTCTTCCATTTATACTCCCAGCCATTCAAACGCTCAGCCAATCATCCAGCATTCTACTGCTCATGTACTCCCCCCTCCTCTTTCACTCCACTTACCATACGTCTTCTATATAAACAGCACTTACCATATTTACCCTACAAGCAGGAACATCACAGACCACAACTCCCATCAGCCTCAGCCAGCATTGCCAATGGTCAGGAAAGATGGGAATTGTGGTCCAGCATCTGGAGGCACACTGGTTGGGAAAGGCTGCAGTAGTGCCATATGTTCCTGAGGCTTGTCTTACATCTGCTGGGATCAGGACCTTTAGTGTAGTGGTACCTGCACTCCCAATGAATATCACGCAGGCACCTACAGTATTAGCGTTTAGGTGCCTGATTAAAACTCATCTGTTCACCCAGCCTTTCCCTGAGAGGTTCTCCAGCTATGTTGATTTATTAATCCGATCTACTGATTTGTGATGTATTTTGTATGTGCTTTATGAATGTAATTTTATTATTTGTTTTATGCTGTTCACCGCCGTGATATTTTTTCTTAATGTTGGCAGAATAGAAATTTTTCTAAATAAATAAAACAAATACTACATCATTCTCCATCCAAAAGAGACTAAAACCTGTAGTATTGCCTCTGGCATTTCTCGTTGCTTGAAGAAGTGGTGAATATGCAACCCTATTTTAAAAAGAGCTCCCAAGGGTTTCAGACAGGAGCCTTTCCCAGCCATGCCTGATGATACAGGAGACTGAAGCTGGGAACTTCTGCATGCAGAGCAGATGTTCTGTCACTGAACAATGGTCAAGCAAGTGTCCCAAATGCTGCTTTAACTCCTGATGCTAGTGGGCTTTACCATAAGAAGGCTTGTGCACTCAGCACTGACATGTTTTCATATCAGTGCTAGGCAATCTACCAGGTATATTTTTTTAAAAAGGAACATAAACCACCTACAGCCATACAATCTACAAAGTATTTGCACTAGCCCTTCTCTGTAGCTTGTAGATAGGCATTGCCAGAACAGTACAACTCAAGTTCTGTGCCTGGTTACATGCCTACAGGTGAAAGCAAGTCCCTCTGTTTTAGAGCTGTTAAGGGCCAAACTAGACTTAGCCTCTGGGAAACTCATTGTTTCTATGGAGGGATCATGGGGGAGATGCTGCTGCTTGTTGTTGTTTATTGCTTAAACTTGTTAGTTGGTTGTTCTCCCGCCTCCCCCCCCCAAAAAAGGTTTCCAAGTGGCTTTCAACATATAAGAGCATAATCATGGGTAAAAATGCATTGTAACTAAAACCATATCAAATTCATAAAAATTCTCAAAGCAACCCCCACTAGGCTTCAGCAGCACAACTAACAACACCATGGCAGTCCAACAAAAGCTGGGGGGAGAGGGAAGGGTAGGTTTTTACCTGTTGTTGAAAAGATGTCAACAAAGGCGCTAGGCAGACCTTACTGGGGAGAGCATTCCACAAATGGGGCCAGAACAGAAAAGGCCCTCTCATCATCAATCTCCAATCCTCCATCAAAGGAAGGACCCAGAGAAGGGCCTCAAATGAAGATACATTCATATTGGGAGAGGTCTTTGTGATGCGTCCTTCCCTGGCTCTCCCTGTCAGGTTCCTACCTGCTCGTGGTTACTGCCTGTCTCTAGGCACCACCAGGGACTCCACCAGTCCGGACCGCACTCTCTTATGGTTTACCTATCCGCTCTAGCACAGATCTCAACAGATCCCCCTGCTAGGCAACCACCAGTAACGTCCCAATACTAGTATTCCCAGAGACTCTGAATACTGGTATTGTTATTCTCTTCACCGCTGCCACCATTTGTTACAGTTCCCCTTCAGCCTTGGTCATTACCTTACCCTCCCTTCTGGTCTGTGAAACCCCAGCCAAGGATCAGGCCTTTGGTAAACCAAATTAAGTATTTATTACAGATAACAAAGCTAACAAGATTAACAAGATTTCTTCTTAAGGCACATAAGCATATGGTTTTACTCAATACTAATCCGAACTCCACCTCCCTCCTGGTAAACAACTCTCTAAACCC